>NW_026517706.1:0-5926 GCF_026319265.1 Colletotrichum chrysophilum | reverse complement strand
ACCGAGTCAAGCATCTCGACTATGCATCGGCTATTGTTTCCTAACCCAAATATGGCTTATTTGCATCTGTTTCATGTAGTGTAGCACATCTCGATGTATCTGGCCAATTGGCCACTTATCCTTTACAACAACATAGAAAATCAATCAAGACAGTTATGCCGTTACTCGCTGGTAGCCACGCTGTCGCCCTGACAGTTATGAGCCCAGTTGATTTCTGGTAACTGGCTCTTGATCGCGAGATTTATTGAATCAATTCAAGAAGTACGCCAAAGGACAATCATAGCGATCAGGATCGTTACAGCCCCATATCCTAAATGGCAGCAAAGTAAAGCCAGCAGAAGTGACAGCAAAGACTGTCTCAATAGTCCAGATTCAACTGGACGCAGAATACACAGAAGCCCTCCATCTTTGAGGCAATCCAACCATACTACGGCTTAACTAAGCCCAGCATATTTAACAGACGGAAGCCGCAATATCAGGCGGAAAGACTGACCCAAGCGACGCTGAATGAGACCGGCCGACCCTGCAGAACAACTACAAGCAACTATTTGCTAAAAAGATTACTATTAGAGTATCTAGACAGGCTTAAGTGAAGCCATCATCATGGACACCTCAAAGACAACTCAGCGCTTACGGAGCGACGAAGATTGGGTTAAATGGTTCAACCTTCTGAAGATGACAGCCTCATTTCATGAGGTCTGGCCATATGTTGATCCAGATGGAGAGCAGGTTCTCACTGAACCACAGATCAACCTTCCACCAGACGATTCGGAGAACTATGACAGGTTACTGAAGGTTGCTGTATTTCGCCACCAAGACGCAACCAGGATTCATGGCAGCAGAAAGAAAGGGATTATCGAAGTAGTCAAATGGATCACTTCTACAGTCGACCAAGTCTATCTCAACCAAGTCACAAGCCAAGAGACTGTCAGAGGCATGGTAGTTGCCCTCAAAGGCCAACTAAGCCCTGATAGTTACGCCAGACAACAGCAAGTCCTTCACAGATACAACATCCATCGCAGAACGATCAAGAGGACTCGTCTAACTGAATGGCTTATTGTCTATCAGGAGATTATGGAGGAGGCAACCTCAGCAGGAGTCCCAGCGCTTGCAGACTCAACCACCCAAGTGGCAGACTTCCTGAACATGGTTAAGGGGATTGCCCCAGAATACTACACTGGAGCCTCGTTCAACTTCTCCAAGAACACCGCCCAGGCTCAGACAAATCAGGCAACCCAGCCTCCCCAGGTTCCAGCTGGAGTCACCCAGGCTCATCAGTTCAGACAGTGGGTTCGTACGTTCAACCCAGACTGGCTTACCGCAAGCAAACCTCCAGTCAGTTCGACAAGCTTTGCAACCTGGCAAGGGGAAAATGAGGATAACAACTCCTCATCCTCACAGAACAACAGTTCAAAGAAGAAGGAGAAATGGAAGCCAGATTGCCCAGCCTGTTTTAGACAGCAAAAACACTATATCGTTGACTGCTGGCATATGAATCCAGCTAAGAGACACTCTCACTACGATCCAGAGAAGGATTCGAACAAGAAGTCTATTGAGGCAGGCAGGAGATTCCTTAACGACCATCCCAGAATACAGGAGAGACTAGACAAAGTCCTCAAGGAGGGATCATCAGGATCATCCTCATCCAACTGGAGACAAAGGTCTAGGTCACAATCCAGAGAAAGGAGCAACAACACTTCATATGTTGGCCACTCAGACGATGCCTCTATCACGTCATCAGCACATTCATCTTCAGACTCATCTTTCTGTACTGTGGATTCATTCCTCCCATCACCATCCAGCTTTACTTCAGGTTTCTGCCTTAAGGATAGTGTTATTGTTGACTGTGGAACAGCTTTCCACGTCTGCAACGATATTACCAGAATGAAGGATCTTGACTACACTTGGCAGAAGGCTATCCTCACAGGTGGAGGAGCAGTTCAGGCTATCGCAAGAGGTACTATGGTAGTCCGCCCTAATATGGGGGACAAGGGGAAGAAGGGGATTAGAGTCAGAGATGTGTGGTACACTCCTGACTACCCTGTGACGCTCGTAGCCACAGAGCCACTCAGGAAGAAGGGTCTCTTCTTCACTTCCAAACACCCAGGGATGGAAAACTCTCAGGGAGAATTACTATTCAAAACCCCTCATCAGTATGGGCAATACCTTCTTGAGTATCATGCTCCACAAGCAACGGAGACTCCACCGCCATCCAAGCAAGTCACCTTTCAGCCTCCTGATAGGGATAAGGAAGATGCATCCTTTTCAGGATTCAAGAAATCCTCAAACCCTCTCGCCTCTAAGGCTGAGGCCTGGCTATGGCACGAAAGACTTGGCCATCCAGGTGCCAAAGGACTTGAAGAACTTGTCAAAAACTCATTGGGGATATATCTCACAGGCATCACTAAAGATGAGTGTGCAGCCTGTTCAACAGCAAAGGCAATGAGGAGAGTTTCCAGAAGACCTCCAGATCATAGGCCAACTGCTCCAGGCGACTATATTGTTATCGACTTCTTCGCTATGAGCAACACATATAATGGCGAGAAGTATGCTCTCATTATGGGAGATAGATGGTCCCGCTTCAACTGGATTCGAACACTGCGAACCCGGAAGGAAGGTCTTGATGCTATACAGAGGCTTGTAACCCTTCTTGAAAGGCAATACTGTATCACAGTTCGGGTTATGAGACTTGACTGGGAGACAGCACTCCGGAACGCCTTCGACCTATGGGCAGCTATGGAAGGAATCCTAGTTGAAAGATCAGCAGATTACACTGGTGCCCAGAACCCAGCAGAGAGGCTTGGAGGAATGTTGTTCATGATCGCAAGAGCCTTGAGATTTCAGTCAAGATTCCCAGAGTCTATGGCCCCAGAACTCATCAGAGCTGCGGTATATCTCTGCAACAGGATAGCACATAAGATTCTTGGCTGGAAGACCCCTGAAGGGATGATCAACGAATGGCTTAACCAACAGCCACACTCAACGCATCAAAGGCTAGAGAAGCCTCAACTTGGACATCTCAAGAGATATGGCTGCAGAGCCTACCCTCTCACCACTATCTATAAGAGAGGTGAGCAGAAGTCAAACAAGACTCTGCCAAGGGCTCATATTGGCTATCTGTGTGGGTATGACAGCACTTCTATCTACAGGATCTGGGTACCAGCCCTGAACAAGGTCCTCCGAACAAGAGATGTCACATTTGACGAGAAGATCGTGTACGACCCTAGTACGGAGGATACCAGTCTTCTTCATCGTCAAGAACTTCAGTTCCAGTTCGAGGAACTAGAGGTCGCCTTTCCAGATTCTCAAGCAGAGGACTTACCTATGGACTCTGTCTTATGGGATGGAGATGAACTCCTCCACGAAGCATCTAAGCATACCTACCTTTTACAGAGGGACAGCAATACAGATGGACCCAGCAACATACCAACTCCACAGCAATCTCTACAACCAGAGGAGACTGATCCTGGTCCATCTGAGGGGGTGGAAGAAGAACGAGAACAACGCCAATCATCACCAGAGTCTACTCAAGCTTTCACTCCACCAACCCCAGAGACAGCAGAACAGACTATTAAGCCTGAGATCATTGTATCTCTATTGCCTTCTCCACAGCCTACCACTATCACACCTGATCCAACTCAAGGATCAATAGAGAGACGAGGTCGTCCTATAGGCAGCAGAAACAACAATATCTACAACAGGGAAACACCAATTGGTCAAGTCAGCCGCCAGCCTCCTAACGCCACCAGATCTTCAGGAAGGCGCAGAAACCAAAGAGGATCATCTGGAACATCTAACTTCACCCTGTCAACTGATACAAGCAAAGATAAGTACACTGTGGACGCCTCTGCCCATGATCTTGGCATCATATACAGGAAGGATCTTCCTCCTGAGCCAACCACATATGCTGAAGCCAAACAACACAAATACTGGCCAAAGTGGCTAGCAGCAATGAACGTTGAGAACAAGACAGTATGGAAAAAGGGCACCTTCGAAGCTATCAGACTTCAAGATGTGGACCAAGAGGAGTATAGGATCCTACCCCTCAGATGGGTGTTCACATACAAATTCGATAAGCATGGACGACTGCTTAAATTCAAAGCAAGGATCTGCGTTAGAGGAGACCTCCAACCTATGAATGGAATGGAGACCTACGCCTCTACCCTTGCTGGAAGATCATTCAGAAGTCTTATGGCTGTTGTAGCAAGGTTTAACCTGGATACAATTCAGCTTGACGCTGTGAATGCTTTCACTAATGCTGATTTAGACGAGATTGTCTACGTCTGGTTTCCACCAGGCTTCAACCGTTCAGGCTATTGCCTCATACTTCGCAAGGCTCTCTATGGGCTAAGAAGAAGTCCACTGCTATGGCAGAAGAGTCTCAAGACCACTCTTATGCTTTTAGGAGTCACACCTCTAGATGAGGATGACTGCATCTTCATCAGCAGACATCTAGTTATCTTCGTCTTTGTGGACGATATTGCAATTGCTTATCGCTCCAGAGATAAAGCAGAAGCAAGGAAGCTTATCAATGGTCTCAAATCTAAGTATGAGATGAAAGAGATGGGAGAACTCAACATCTTCCTAGGCGTTCGAATCACCAGAGACCGAAGGCAAAAGAAGCTTTGGCTATGCCTGGATAACTATATCACTAAGATCTGTGATGAATTCAAAGTTGACAGAGGGAGGAGAGGTCCTATGACACCTATGGGATCTGACAAGCTTGTCCCAAACCCAGGTCAAGCCTCACCTCAAGAGATTCATCACTATCAGCGCATATCTGGATCAATCAACTACGCTGCTATCATAGCAAGACCAGACATCTGTTATACTTCATCCAGACTTTCAGAGTTCAGCATAAACCCTTCCCACAAGCATCAGCAAGCGGCCAACAGTTGTCTCAGCTATCTCTGGAACACCAGATACTTCGCTATTGAGTTCAACTGTGAAGGCAAAGGGACACTCTTCTGTGCCTCGGATGCTTCATTTGCAGATGACACAGTCACCAGAAAGAGTACTCAGGGATATGTGATGATGCTCTTTGGAGGTCCTATTGCATGGAAGTCTTCTAAGCAGCGAAGAGTTGTCATATCTAGCACTGAAGCAGAGCTTGTGGCCCTCACTCAGGCTACAAAAGAATACCTGGCTACCACACGTCTAGTCAAGGAACTTCAACTTGAACTTGATGACGACTTCAAGATGCAATGCGATAATCAGCAGACTCTCAGATTGCTTACAGCTGAGAGACCTCAAGCAACAAGCAAACTTCGTCACATCAACATCAATAACCTATGGTTACGACAGGAACTTCGTACTGGTATCATTAAGTACGAGTGGATCAAGACCAACGAGATGGTTGCAGATGGAACTACGAAGGCTTTGCCACCTCAGAAACACAGTTTATTCCTAGCTCAGCTTGGGATGACAGATGTTCATAAGTACATTCAGACTGGTGATCCTACAGTATAAAAGGGTGTTACTCTCAGATCCATTCAACTGGAAAGTCAGAGACCTATCGCACTGTCTTCTTCTGGGGTTATCAGCAGGCTGAAAACACCACTCACATCAACAGATTCAACATCACCAACTTCATGATCGTTTACATGATTTCTATCTTTTGAGTATATGGAGTACTCATAGTTGAAAAGCTCTCTATTCAGGGAACAGCCGCTCCTTTTTATACTGATCTATACTACGATCACAGCAAAACAGGTATACCGGCCACTCTTTTAGTCATGTCGTATAGCAGAGATTCATTCCATTTTGGAATCATCTCTGAGGGGGTGTGTCAGGCCCACATTGCATAACCGAGTCAAGCATCTCGACTATGCATCGGCTATTGTTTCCTAACCCAAATATGGCTTATTTGCATCTGTTTCATGTAGTGTAGCACATCTCGATGTATCTGGCCAATTGGCCACTTATC
>NW_026517705.1:0-5927 GCF_026319265.1 Colletotrichum chrysophilum | reverse complement strand
GGTCTTCAGAGGCTAAGGTGATCAGTCTTAGACTCAACAAGTAATTCGCAGTGAAGGTAAGCTGAGAGTATCCGTGAGGATGAATACTAAGTTGATTGCTGAAGAGCTATGGAAGTCTGACCATGGGCCAGGCTCAGGGTCATACTATATACAAGTCTAACTCTGAACATGTTCCTTTGTACCTTGGGTCGATCCGGATCATCCTGATCCAGAATGATCATTCGGCCCCCAAGTCGTGTTGGATCATATTGATCCAATATGATCGTTATCTTATCGTCACGTGACTTGTACCGTAGTTCTTCCGTTTCCGAGCGAGTCCCTGTTGTTCCCGTGATCCTGCAATACAAATGTTCTGTCCTAGCCGCTCGATGCCCAAGTCGGTCGGTTAACTGTTATCCTGCATAACGGGTCGTAACACCCAACCGCGTCGGTGAAGCCTATGGTTTCAGCGGATATAGCAAGATGATTGCCAGCGTATATGTTGATAACGTCCTAGATAGAAACGATATCTTGGCGGGCTATCAGAGTGCAACCAAGTTTGGTCATTTGATGAATCGTGTCCTCGGGGTATTGAGAGAGATAGAGCTGCCATAGAGTCGAGTCATCCTGCTTTGTCCATCCCGCGTGAATCCCTGCCTCGAATACTTGTTTGGCCGCGGCGCTGAGGAACACGGGGAACGAGACTACGCGGGAATGGTTGACGATAATCGACTAAATTGCGAGCGAGTCAGCTTCAATTAGTTGCGATAATTTCGTGCGGTAGATACTGACTGAGTCCTTTACACTGTTTGGGAGTGCAGAATAGACCCCGCTGTCTCCGTCCAACATGTGCGGAATCCGGTTTCCATTGATCCAACTCCAGCCGTCGCTATTCTGAATTGCATCGAACACTTCTCGAGTGTTCAAACCAGCTCTCGCCGCGAACGCCATTACCTCATTGCAGAGCGCGATCTGAACCTCCGCAGGAATCTGATGGCACATCTTAGCCTTGGAGCCGGACCCGATGCCCCCAGGGATTCTGTACAGCTTGGTACTCATCCCCTCCAGCACTGGTCGAGCTCTATCCAAGCAATCGTCGGGCCCAGAGCTGAAAATGGTTAAGGTACCTGCTGCCGCACCGGTTGTTCCCCCTGAAACGGGACAATCCAGCAGTGTAACGTCTCGGCGACCAAACTCCTCATGCAACCGGCATCGCAGCTCCTCGCAGAACTCGGGCGGGCGGGACGGTAGACGTAATAATGACACATCCAGAGCATCACCATATCAACGGGTGCATTCAATTTATTCACATGATTTTACGACCCGAGGACACTTTGTTTGAATTGGATACAGTACTGTGTCGAGAAATCACGTTTTCCCTTGTTGCTTATTTGCGTCCCAACACTTTCCAGGAAAGGGCAATGCTTGCTGTCAGCTCAAAGCCAAGATGTCGGGAGGCCGCACTGCTGATTGCTCCATTTGGGAACATTGAATTGCTCCATTCGGAAGCGTCATGTCGATCATGTGGCCGGTACGGGTATACTCAATACAGTTAACAACTCACTTGTAAAGAGTTGGCAAAGTGCGAACAACGTTGCGACAAAATTTCCTTAGGAGTGAATAGAAAGGCTGTCGTTGACTTGTGGTTACCTGAGTGGTGCCCTGGCCAAATTGAGTGGCGAGGAGTCTCGGATCACCGTTCTTGGGCTACCATCCCGTGTTTCTTCCCATCACCTAGCAATGCAGTCCCGCACAAGACAAATTGAACTATTTGAAATTCAATGTAAAGTTCTTAAATAATTCTGTTGCATTGTTCTATTTCGAGTCCTAAGTTACTGCACGCCAGAACTAAATATGCCCGCGTCCAACATCCTCAAAGCAAACAAGGCCCTTGACATCCTGCGCAAAGCAGCCGAAGGACGTTATGGAGTCCTTGCTGCAACAGTGTATGATCAGATTATCAAGAGCAATTGTAAAAGAGGCAAAGCTTTACTGACATGATTGTTTCAGATACAACGTGGAGCATATCGTAGGGGTCGTTCGAGCTGCAGAGAGAAAGAGGTCACCTCTCATAATCCAGCTTTTCCCATGGTCGATTTCCTTCTCAAACGGTGTTCTTGTACATACAGCTGCCCAAGCAGCCAAGCAGGCTACTGTGCCCATCGCTGTGCATCTCGACCACTGTCAAGATGAGGATATGGTGAAAATGGCCTGTGACCTCCCTTTCGACTCTATCATGGTCGACATGTCGCATCACTCGAAGGCAATCAATTTGGAAAAGACAAGGGAGTGGGTCGAGTATTGTCATTCGAAAGGGAAAGCCACTGAGGCGGAACCAGGGCGGATAGAGGGAGGCGAGGACGGCATCTCGGATACAGCGGATCTAAGTGGAGAGATGACAACGCTCGAGGAGGCGCAGAATTTTGTTGACACGGCTGTTGGAAGTCTGGCGCCGGCATTCGGAAATGTTCACGGAGAATACGGACCGACAGGTATCATTCTGGAGTGGGATAGGTTGGTTGACCCGTTTTCCTAGAGTCCGTTTTCACGAAAGGCATGCATGCCACAGTCGATGAACTTGGGTGAATTCTCAACATTTCGTGTGCAAGAGTTACTGACGTAATGACTTATTTACATATTAGGCTCGCTAAGATTCATCGAGTCACCTCAAAAGGAGGTGTTATTCTTGCGCTTCATGGATTCAACAAGTTCCCTGACGATCTCACCCAACAACTGATAGCGTCTGGAATCACCAAGGTCAATATAAACTGGGACGCACTGAAGGAATACTATGGGCATATTGAGAAGAACATCAACAGGGTCCCCTTCACCGATCTCCTTGAACAGGGTGCCGAGATAGTCGCGCAGAGGATTAGTTACTACATGGACGTGGTAGCGTCAACTAATAAAGCATGAGTGGGAAGGACAGTTAGCCATCAAACATTGAAGCTTTCCCCGTCGTGCTTCGAGGCTTGACAGTAAACGTTTGGTCTCTATATCAGTGTCTCTTCCATCTTTGCTTCAAGTCTGGGCCTGTCAATGTTGATAGCTCGACGATGTCAAACTGAACGCAGGCTGGCGCAGTGACAGAAAAAGGACTGTCTCCCTATGTACTGTTTGTATTTAGAGATACCATTTGCGTCGACAGGGGCAAATTGCGGCGACCGTCAGAACGCCTACCATGTGCTGAGTAACTGTCTCAGTATTTAAGGCCTACTCGATGTCATTAACAGGGTGTACTCAATGTCATTAATATTATATAAGTGCATTACTTGGGTAAGAAACTAGCAGCAATCCAGCTACAGCTAGCGCAAACGCCGCCTTAGACGGAGTTTCCCTGCGTCTTCCTTATCGTTCATAGCTGATAACGGCTCATTCTTGCCGTCGCCTTGGTTCGCCGGCTCCCGATCATCACCGCAGTCGTCCAAGACAAGACCATGGTAGAATGCAGCATTGTAAGCAGCATCAAGAGCGCCCTGAATGTTAGCGTCGCTGAAGGGCACCTTTGTGTGCTCGTAAATGACGCCGTTCAGCGCATCCCGGGCAGGCTGGCTCAGCGACGCCCAGTCGATAAGGGGCTGCGAAAACGTGCCCTCTAGACCGACGTCCGACGGACCCAAGTTCTTGTTCCCCCATGATGACACCAGCGGATGCGTATGTATCCCATCTGTCACGGTGGGACTCATGCCATCTCCACCTGTCCAGATCGTCTTGCCAGAGATCGAGGTATCGTAGGCCTCGACGTCGATAGAGTAGCTCATGCCAGCCATCGCGAGCTCGGCGACGTTGTCAAAGTCGCATCCATTCTGGGTCAGCCAGACGACGACGTTGCGCCAGTAGTGCCTGTGGCCGTTGCTGTTGCCCTTGGCCCAACGGACTTTGGGCTCGTACCAGGCGTACATGATGGCATCTCGGCCATGGCTGGAGCCCGTTCGCGCGTAGATCTGGCCAGATTGACTGGTGTCCCAACAGTCGCCGCTTTTCTTGCCTGTTGGTTTGAGTCCAGACCTTTGAAAGGACGTGTTTGTTACAATGCGCCGCTTGGATAGAAGAGTTTGTCTTAAGAGAGGACGGAAGAGGTAGATGGAGATGGGGTGAGAAGACTCACCCGAGGTAGCCTTGTGAGTCCACGGCTGGGTAGGGAAGACATCCGCCCCAAACGTGAAGCCTGGGCTTGAACAACCGCGTTTTGTTTTGCTCATAGTCTGAAGCCTGGGGTTGAGGGAAACCGACAATATCGTTGTGGTTCTTCCACTTGCTCCAAATATCGCCAGCCCCGGCAGCGACTGCTAGGAAGAGACTAAGGAGGAATATTCTGAGTTGTAAAGACATCTCGCTTGTGGACTCGACGGTGCTAACTCAAGTTATTTTCCAGTGGAAAACCATGATGGGTCAGTCAAAGAAAAAGAATATTTTAATGTTGGGGGCACATCAAAAGTATTTGCTGAAGTTGGGTTTCAGAGGAAGGCATAGCTAACAAAGGCTTCATTTCCTTACGCCAAGACCACCGCTAAAGGGTTACCTACTCCGAGTAGAATGGCAATTGAAGACGAAGAGCGTCTCTACAATAAAGTTGGAAATAAATTAATTGCCTGCATAGGATCGCGCCATCCCGCTCCGCCTGCCGTCGGTAATTTCCGCTGAGATCTCGCATGAATAAGTACAGTGGCCCTTAAAGTTTGGTTAAATCAAAATTCTCCGTTAGTTGAGCTGGCTTTAAGATATTGGGCACCACTGTCCACCACAGAGCTGACTTTATTGAGTCTTCCATAAGATGGACAGGGTACTGATTATTGCATAGGCATCTCAGCCTTCAAAGTCCCGGATTGCGCAGCGCGACGACCGGGCTGCGACTCCCACTGGAACTTTAAAGTTGCGGTTGATTAAAAACCCCACTGAAATTGAAGTTCTATATTCGACCAAGCCGATAGTTTGTCGGGTTAAAGACTTTATTCACGTCAGCTTCGGCAAAATGATTGCGACCAGCCTTCTGGTCCATCCGCCGAAGATCTAGCTATCTTAAAAGCTGTTACTTGCCAATTGTTGAACCTCCATGGTTGTGGTACTAGCATTGTTTCCTCACTTCCGACCACCCCCAAAAAACAAGAACAAAGTTCGCTGTTCACTATCCCATATTGGAATACCACTCATATAGTCGTGAGCATGAAATCTCTACATCATCATCTCATCATCCTCTTGAGCTTGATCTCTCTCGTCTGGTGCGACGAGCTCGACGACTACGGCTACACCGTAGAACAGTACGATGATACGTGAGAAGTCCACCGCAACAGCCAGCGCCTCGACACGTTTCTCATAGACAAAAGCCGCGGGCGCATCATCATCGAAAAAGCCTATAATGCGTGGTACGACTCGCGACCAAGACTCAAGCTGCTTGACATCATGGTCTTCATTTGGGTTCGGGCCGGCATGTCTCTCTCGGACCTGACCTCGCTTCAGATCAGGGAAGTGTGGAACCAAGGCACGATAGATGCCATTAAGGACGCTCGGTTTTCCACTGGGATCAAAACCCCAACCGACTTCACGGTGGAAGAGAACGACACTGGCTGGAGCGATTTGATCAAGGCCGAGTTTTACTACACGATGAGCAAGATGTGTACTGACTGGCAATCGTTGAATTCGAAGAGGGTCAGCAAAATGACAGTACTGAGTAGGGCGGGGCGGCTGGATGATTTTATCTTGTACATTTCGTAATGTAACAACAGGAGGAAGAATGGTCTGTGACAACCAACTACGGGGACAGGAGTCAAAAGTAAATTTGTAAATTGGGCTTCTCAACACCAAGTGATGTAAGTCAAAGCACCCACTTCTGGCCCACCCCTGCTTCTGGCCCACCGAAAAAATGATGCCCAGCCACCGACTTTCTAGATAACCCCCAACTTCAAATTATCACCGCTTTTCTCAACCTTTTCTAAATCGCTTCATTTACT
>NW_026517704.1:0-5995 GCF_026319265.1 Colletotrichum chrysophilum | reverse complement strand
ACCGGTGATGATGGGTAAATACAAGACAGAACCCCGCTCGGACCTGGATAGGAGGAAATCCCTCAATCAAGCAGAACAATCACCTTTTGATCAATGGACCTCAGTGGTATTGCATTAAATCAACATCGTTTGTCTAACAGGTTATACCTGTGTCACTGCTTACATATGTCCCGCATTAGCCGCCGAGATTCCAGGCGGGGTTGTTTCCAACGTGTTATGCCTAACGGGTCGTAACATTATTCCAATGGATGCGCTTTCAATGAAAGTCCCTAACGAGATCAACGTCTTTTAGGGCTCCACTATAGATTCCATGGGACAAGTCACTGCCATATTTAAATTGAGCGCCATCCGTGGACCCCGTCTCTCTTTTTGCAGGTCTCGTAATCGATCCCTGCGATCAGTTCGGTCAAACAACATGCCAATCGACATTTGGATCAGTTGTTCGTCCAGCAGGAGCTGTCACATCACATGGCAATGGAATAGTACGTCAAAGACAGGGTTACTAAGGTCAGATACAGCTGAGAGCCCCGCACAGGGGTGTAGGGTCTCTCCAAGCAATCAAGCACCTGGTTGGATCGACAGAGCAGACAAGAATGGATGGAAAGCAAATATTCGGGGAAATCGATGAGACTGAGGCAGCAGGTCATGTCCCTCGTTGACCGTGAAAACGTGTAACCAGCAAATCGCGATCTATGTAGACCACGATCCCAAGCCTGGGTCGACCATATATGATTGGTACCTTGTCAAACTTCGGCTGCCTATGACGGAATGACGGCCAATACAAGGATCAACAGCAATCATATCAGCATTTTATCAAGCTGGGACACGTCTTCGAGGTGAGGAAAACGTCACTATGCAATAGGCTTTGCCGTCAACTAAGACAGCCAGGGGTCCGCAACCGCTGAGATGGAGATCCTTGGCTTTTCCCAAATAAGACATCTGGCGCACTGCCCATATCAATCCAAGAGGCTCTTTCAATTTACAGTCTCCTGGGAGCAGGCATTTGATGAAGGTCTGTTACTATCTACAGGCATGTTGGGTGGTGCATTTATTGCACATCTCGTCGCTCAACCCCTAAGGCGTCGCCTTGAGATCCTTTGCGCCCCATACATGTGCAGCTAGCAGTCGCCCCGAATCTGCCATTCATAGAAGATTGAAATATCACAGGAACTATAGAAGGTGCTCCTTCCGAGGGGGTGGCAGCTGCATCGACTTTGCCAGGCCAATTCATGAAACTCACCGTCGTCAAAAACGGGGAAAATCTTTTTAATGATCAATAGACATGTAGATGTCATCCGCATAGCAGAGCGTGTGGCATGAAAAGCTTTGCACAGATACGCATCACGCTGACAGCTCTCTTACCGCGATGGCGTGCGCGCGGGCTCTTTACGGTGCCTCATGCCGATCCGCCATCGAGCAATGTGTCGGCCCGTGCTTTGATATCATAGTCGTTTCGGCCGTCACGACGCCTAAAAGGGTATTTCCGGGAGGAAGGTTTCGGGAGCTCGCAAGGACAGGGAGCTTCGTTCGGGGCTTCATAAGATAGGACTTGGATGCGCCGCTGTGAGGGTGCAAGCTCTGTTGACAATTTACGCGCAGGGCCTCTTGTGTCGGCTTCGGCGCTGGACGCGCGTAGGTATAAAAATTAATAATGCGTCTGGTTATTGAGTGTTGAGCTCTGATGGGCTTGGTGGATGTGTTGCGATGCGATCGACGAGTCGTGTCGGAGAACTAGAGGTGATTAACCGGTGGACGTGGATGTAGGGACGTCGGAGTCTCGTGGGACGCTGTGATCAGCTGGTAGGCAATTCTAATGAAGAGATGCGACGGCTGCTGGCAGCTGGATCATAAAATCGAACGGGATCTCGATTGTCTGGATTTGTTCTTATTGGGAAAAAATCACAGCATGGGGAAAAATCCCGCTTCCGCCTAGGTAGGTATCCGAGACAAAGAGCAGATGTTTCTTGAAGCCTTTGAAGCGTCCAAAATCTAGCGGGCGTCCCTTCGCAGGCTTTCTAACCTGGATCACTGTGTCAGAGCAAGCTCCAGCTGACATAACGACGCATTCGTTGTTTTGGTCTTGCAACCGGCAATTTGCGCTATCTCGAGCGGATAAAGGTCATCAAGCCGTTCCGGGGTCCAATGGCTGGCTGAGATGGCGGCTAAACCTAGAAGGGGCTCTAGACAAAAACACCAGGAAACATGCGAGAGGAACTATAAATTCCTCACGCGGATCGATGTAGCTTGCACAATATTTGCGAAGTTTGATCTATTTCATGCTCTCCAGCTATGTCTGCGACTTGTGCACCATCGCCAGCCATGCTTCACCATGTATCCCTCCGGAATAATTTGCGCTTCTCCCGGGGCCCAACTACTTCGATCATCAACAAGCCGTTCATCGGATGACCATCTTGAGCTTTGCCGGCGTCTCGAATGACTTTCTCTGGGAAACCGAGCCTGAGTCCTTGTCCTTGCCGCCCTCGTCTGCACGTTGATCCTTGCTGTGGGTCATGTCATCGCCTGGGGCCTGGGCACGGTTGTTTCCGTTTCCGCTAACGGTCTCGTCAGCTTGAGGCTCGCGCCAGGTTGAAAAGCCAGGCGAGCGGGCGGCCGAAGTGTTGGGAAGCCTAGGAGGAGGAAACGCAGGGGGTTAGCAATCTGCGTCGACTCAATCGTGCGAAACTCGCGGACATCGGATTGGGAAACGCAAAACGTGGAGCGCTCACCGGAATTGGGTAATGGGACGCTTGTTAGCCGGGAAGAGGGCCTGACGGATGGCACTCGTGTAAGGCGAATCGATCGACTTCTAGTCGCTCGTCGTGGTTGCGGTACTGCCGAAAAGCCTGTTGGAGGAAGAGCGGGCTCGTTGGTTGGTGGTTGCGGGGACGACTGCGCGAGGATTGTTGTCGGTTCTGCCGGCCTGCGGGAGGTCGTCGGTCGGGTTAGACATGGCGAAGTCTTACGTCGCGATGATGTAGGCTGGGAAGTAAAGGCCTGCAAGGACAATTAAGGCCGGATGATTGAACGAAGAGTTGGAGCTTTGCTGAGTTGGAGAGTTTTTGAAAGAGGAGGACTGCCGATAGCAGATGGTGGAACTGGACTGGCCAATGCCCGGGCGGGCAGCAAACAGAATACAGTGTCTTTGCTGGAGGATTATGACTAATCACACTGCCGGGAGGTGAGGTCATCGGGTTGTTGCTTTTATTGCTTGGGTGCAGCGGTTTTCGGCAGGCGCGCCTCAGCACCTCAGCTGGCCGGGGCTGATTCTACGTGGAAACAACCACCGCACTGCACAAGAACTACTGCACTCAAATGAAATATGTGGTCCTCTGGCATGTCACCGCCCACTTCTGATTAGATGCATCATCCACTTGGTTCGGCACGTAGGGCTGAAAAAGCGGGCGCCTCGGGCAATCTGAGCAATGTGACGCCAAACTCTAGTGGGGATTGGCATGGGTGGCCCTCGGAAGCCCAAGACATCGAACTCAACTCCTGAATTCCGAGGTAGGTAGGTGTAGGCAGGAGCTCGTCGCCAACTGCCGACTTCAGCGCTGGAATTAGCAGTTAGTACCTTACTGACCTAACGGGAACCTGGAAGGAAATAGGGCCTTGCGACTGACTACCTGGACAGCTCGATGACAGGAGCTACCTTAGGCTGCAGTCGACTCAGCCAATTGTTGCGAACCTTTACATCCCATTTATGGGGCTCGTGCGAAAATTCGTACGAGGATGCTGCTCCTGGGGGAATGTCCCCACACCGCACTGCCATTCCTGCCCCGAAAGACTGGAGTTGGGCATCACGAGCAGCATGTGTTGGATCTACCTCGGTGGTCCGTACCCAGATAGGTAGGTGATATCACGGTGGCAGTTCCCTACCTGCACATGTACCCCTTCATCTGCCCACGAGCACTTGCACCTGTCCATGCACGCCTGCTCAACTTTGTGCACCTCCACCTTCTTATTCACATGCTCAGCAAAGTCGCATCTTCACACCACAGCCTCTCCGGATACTCACTGCAGACTGTTGCCCCACCATGACTGCATCTCAGAGCCAGGGGTCCCCCTTCAAAGCCAGGCAAGCCTCCCGAAAGTGAGAAGACCACGGCCCACGGGCCGAAGCGTCCCTGCTGTAACCGTGAGAGACAATGTCTCCCTTCGTCGCATCAAGGCATGGGTCTTGCCCCAGCTTAGATGCACGAAACAAAGTCATCGTTCCACATACCTGGAAGATCTTGCTGTTCACTCTAGTGGGTCCCTGTGTGGTGCCTGTAGCAATCGCCGTCACTGACGTCATACCAACCTGAACGATCTTACCAATTGCGACAAGGGGAAAAAAGGCCGCACAGAGAAGACAGCCGTGCATGTTGCCAAAAGTCATTGCTATGACTTCATATGATCAGTGTCTTTTTCGTGCCACTTGGCGGACGACCTTGCTCGCCGAAAAGCCTCTCTGGGCCGTCCACCTGAGTGGAATTCGTCCATTGAGGTGCATCATGGGCAGGTATCGTATTCCAGCGTTGGTCTGGATGCTACTCCTTAGGCTTGCTCAAGGCATCGTTTTCCGGAAAGAAGCTCTCATGTGGAGGTGCCCGGGCGGCTTGGTCAACTAACACACTTGGGTGACAAACAACTTGCCGCTCTGTGGATGTATATTTAAGACGTGCGAGGCAGATAGCCCTTGCTGGCCGTCGCGTTTATCCGAGATGCACCGTGCTCTGTCCTCGATTTGGACTGGCGGTCAAGCTGGGTATGAAGGGGGGAGATTGAGGATCTCCGCCATTACTGCCAGCGAGCAGATTGATGCAGCGGGCCAGTCAATAGATCAGCACGCCTGTGGCGATATGGTTCAATTAGGGCGGGATAGCATTAGGGAAGATTTAGGAGCCTGCGTGACGAGAGAAACCAGAATAGTTCGAAAAGCAACGCCAGCTGGCTCCTAAAGGATGACATACCCCTGTTTGTGAGTGTTGAACCTTTTCATGGTCCTACAGCGATCGCTTACTGCTGCTGTCATGGGCGCCAGTATTGACTTGAGACACAAAGCAAGCGAAGAACTAAGAGTCTGCTTGAGAGTTGAAATTCTTCGCCGATGCATCGGAACTGTGTAGCTACTCACAGCCATTTGCCCCCTGATTGGCACTTGTTTGTTTGTTTGTTTGTTTTATATTTAACGCCGTAGCGGCAAGGGCGCAGCCGCCCTTGCGGCAGACCTCCCGAAGGGTATGTGGCGTGAAGGGCCGCAGGCTCTAGCTATGTACTCTGTAGTACAAGCCGCTTCCTAACGTCCTCCAATTCTTGCCCGAGGGCTGCTATGTGTCCTATCTGTCCCTAGTTCCCACTGGTGCCCTAGTTCTATTGTAACAATCTGGTTTCCTGTTCCCTAGAGGTAATCTGTCGTTGAGAGGACAGGTCAAGTCCTGTCTCTCAGTAACGCAGGCAGATCTTCTGGAAGAAGTCTGTCACGTTAAGGAAGGCCTGAAAGCCGTCAAAGTCGATGATTAGCCCCTTGAAGTAACGCTCTAGAGAGCCCATAGGTCCTAGAGGCTCCCTTCGGCTATAAGGGTGGAGGGTGGGCCACTGTTGCCTCTTCACTAGTGTCTTGCGGCAGTAGACCAGGTGGTCTGCTTCTTTAGCCTCCCCGCATGAGCAGGTAAGCAGTGCTTCCGTGTGGTTAAAGCGTTGATGATACTGTTCAAAGTCCCCGTGGCCTGATCGAGCTGCCAGGAGATGGTGAAGGATAGCTCTCGGTAGAGCTAATTCAGGAGGGCAGCTAAGGGTGGCTTTAAGCCCCAGCTGGGTATACCGGGGGGTTGCTTCTTGCCTCCACCATTTCCTATACTGGCGTTGTTTATGCTCTTGGGTAAGCCGTTCGATCCCTGATAGGGTAGCTAGTAGGCCTCTGGGGACTGGCAGCGTTGTGCCCTCCTTAGCTAGGCTGTCAGCCTCTTCGTTTCCTTTTATCCCTTGGTGCCCTGGGGACCAGTGGGTTTGTATA
>NW_026517703.1:0-6041 GCF_026319265.1 Colletotrichum chrysophilum | reverse complement strand
GGGCATTCTTATAACCTTGCCATTGACCTTGTCGATATTCCTGGAACCTTCTAGCAAATACGCCATTGGATTTGGTGGGTCCAATGAGTCGTGGCTGAGGGTCTTGCCGAAGGCCGAACACCGGTCCATAGACCGTGACAGAGAAGAACTGACTTTCCACAGACGTCTCAATTGCGACTAAACAAGATAGTTAGCCAAACCGACATTGCTCGTCGAACATTGAGTCAAAGAAAGGTAAGTTGAAGAAACAAGCGAGAGGCATCCACACAAGTCAGTTCCATCTGAAAACGAAAATTATTAGTGGCGTGGGCCTGAAAGCTGCAACGTTGTGTGTTCGTTGCTGAGTGGGCAACGCGGGTTGATAACCGAGCTGAAGATGCTCAGATTCACTGTTTAGGAACGCCAATGAATACGGAATAGTCCGTCGTTCTTTATCTTAGATGCCATTCTCGGCAACAAAGTGGCATCGATTGTTCGATTCTACCAAAATTGCGAATAAAATCATGCGTCGAATGCCAATTTGGTGGTAGACAGCGAGTGAAGCAGACTTGGCTGGCAATGGTCTAAATCAAGCGAGGCCCAAATGATCTTCTGGTCTCGGCGCCTGTGAAAGCTGCACGAACTCAAGGGGATCTTGTTCCACACAAGTCGCAGGAAGTTTCCGTCGCCATTTAGTCCTCAACAACACAGGATACTAGTGTAGGGGACAGTACGTAATCTGAACTTGGAATCGGTCAATATGCAGCGGGTTTCGTGAGGTCCAAACAATAAAGCATAGTGAATGGCATGAAACAAGATTTTTTTGGCTGCTAACCAACAAGACGTCTGCGTGCTAGGGCAACTCAGATAGGAACCTAGCCGACGGCCGCCGCCGGCATCGCAACACAGACACGCGCAGTATCAAACCTAAGTTTCGCCTCGCAGGCTGTGGCAGTGCAGTCCAATACGTGTCTAAGTAGGTGCGATGTGGCTGATATCTCAGTGCAACAAGACATCCCCTCGTCCTCTTGACTCGAGCGGAAGATTGAATCGGCCATGACCGAGTTTATCTGGTGCATTAACAGGGACGTCAGGTCATCAGCGTACTGGAGTCGCATTAGAAGCGGACAGTCCGGAGACGAGATGGAGATCTCACGGGCCGCAGAACACTCCCCTCCTCCATTCCTGAAACAGCTAGCTCAATGGCTAAGCTCTCCGGGGGTCTTACCAGCGCTAATCCTAGCACGGCTAGATATTTGGCCAAGACGCTTACCGACTTTGCCAGTGGCTTGGCATCTGGGGAGCCATGAGCCCCTTTCCGCAGATCGGATGGCGACGCAGCAAGCTTCAAGGAACCCCCCAGAAAGAGCCGCCGTTATCACCCCGATACATGCAAATTCTCATCCCAGAGAGCTGTCTGGAGCCGGTGATCTTCTCATCTTGACCCATTACATGAGATAGCGTGACGGCGGCGGAGGTGTTTTATAAACGAGAAAAGAATTGCGGTCGCTAATTTGTTGGGTATACATCTATGACAATGGCGCTCGAAATGAGGGCTAATGGAGGACAAAACTCATTTCCCCTTTAGATTGACATTGACTCCTTCTTGCGCTACCTCAGCGGGCGCTCCGTAGATGACTTGGCCTGATATTTCGTCCGCCTGCAGATATGTCTGGCGGCCCCGGATGAACCAGAAGCTCAGACTAAAGACAACAATAATTCCAAAGACGACGATTGCGTAATTCATATCTGCTGGCGCAGGCTTCGGTTCAGATGGGAAGAAGAAAAAAACAGTGGTGACAGCGCAATAGACAAGGGAGACCCCGTTAACGAAAGGCCCAAGTCTCTCTAGGCTGAATGGCCCGCGTTGTAACTTGTCGCGCCCCACGATAAGAAGGGTCAAGATAGGCATGGCGTAAGAGACTGTTAAGGCAACGGTACTGACGCCAACAATGGCCTCTAGAACGGTGTTGGAAAAGGTGTACAGGACGCCGACCAAGCCGATAACCGCACCCTGCATCCACAGAGCCCGGACGGGAGCTTTCCAGTATTCGTCAACATGGGCGAAGTAAACACCGAACGGCAAACCACCGTCGCGAGCGAAACCCCATGTTAGTCGTGACGCTGTGGTGACGACCGTCACTCCTTGGCCGAGACCGTTGACGATGAAGAGGGCGAGAAGAACTGCCGACCCCTCGAGACCAACAGTGCTCTTGACGAGATCCATGAACGGAAGGCCGGTAGACGGGTCAAGTATCTGGTCCAGGTCTTGAATACAGAAAAGACAGATCATCATGAAGATAAATCCCGTAGCCGCACCGCAAAGAATTGAAAGCCAAATGACCTTTGGGACATTCTTCCTTGGAGCCGGAATCTCTTCGACAAGGTGAATTGCCGCATCGAAGGCAGTCAGGCCGTAAGCTGCCTGAACAAGCCCCATGAACCAGGTGATGCCATCCGTCCAACCAGTCTGGTTGATCCATGCCCCGAAGACGAAGGATGTTGACTGGAACTCGAGGCCGTTTCTTACGCCAACGGAGATGAGAAGGGCCAACCCAAAGATGAAGAACAAGGCGACGAACGTGATACCGATGAAATTGTTGAACATGGGCAGAACCTTGTCTTTGCGGCTGGCCACGACATTCAATGCTGTAAGCAGAGCTGTTATGCTTAGGTATACTAAGAATTGCACCCAGCCTTTCGACGCCGGGGGCCAACTCGGGTCGAAGAGCAGGTTCATTCCCAAGATGAACTCAGTCATGAACGCGATCGTGGATGCCGATAGCGTCCACCAGCCAAAGGTGTTGATCCATGCGCAGAGGTAGGAGAAAAAGCGTCCAGCAGCGGTGGGCCAAAGTTGTGAGACCCAGTAAGCCTGGCCTAGAGCTGTCGGCATACTGCTGCAGAGCTCTCCAAGGGAAAGGCCTATGCAGATGTTGCAAGCAGCAACTAGGCACAACCCCCAAAGGATCGCGATAGGGCCGCCGTTCATCAGGCCGCTTGCCAAACTTTGCGCGAATACCGACCATGTTCCCAAAACCACGAAGGCAAGCGAAAGCATGCTCCAAGTGTCGAACTTGCGGCTCATGGCCTGGGAATGTCCCATATCAGCCAAGTCGTATGCGTCCTTATCTTTAGTTGGTGCATGTTTGAGTGTTGAGCCGAATTCGGGATCCATTGTGTGATAGCTGATATAGGTGAACTGGTGCTGTTGACCCAGCGGGAGGAGAAGGGGATTGGTCTCGTTTTGTGGTTTCCGTGTGTGCATTCTCGGTCGATAGCTTGTAGATGGTGAATCTGTTGTTGTTGGCGCCACGGCAGCTGGACTCTTATATTATTCTGTCTACCCCTTACTCCGGACTTCACACCTCATATCTTATCCACCGTGGACAATGTGACCCAGAAAATGTGACTATACATGATACATAATAGAAATCACAGCCCTGGAAGAGATACGGAGCTTTCGGATAAATTCATATGTAGCAAAGCGGACTTGTTCGTTAATGCGACGGGGACTTGCATTTCAGTCGGAACAGGCCGGTCCTGGTCGATCGACTCAGCAAAGGGATGTTGGACCAACCATCCTTGTCTTCCCCGCGCCAGAGGTGTTGGGTCTTGATCAGACTGCGAAACGACTGAAGAGGCTCGCCGATGAGATCCGAAGGGAGGCTTTCATGAGACAGTCGTTTACGTAAATGAGAGTCATGGATCGAGTGTGTCAAGTATATAAATGGCCACAAAGCTTCGCTGCACTCCTTCTCGTCCATACGTAGACTATGCACCAACAAGCTCACAGAAAGCTGGTAGTCTGTCATATTTTCTGCCGTCAAAGCATCAACCATGATTGAAGACAGCTCGTCCCTCCCCGGCTACACGATCTTTCAGGAGGAGGCCACAGATGCGATCCCTGATCTGTCGGCGAAACCTCTCGGGCATCCTCTTGGTAGGTTGTACGACTCTGGGAGGTCCCTTGTCGTCGTATCGATTCGGGTTATTTTGGGGAACTTTAAGCTAATGCACGGCGCTCAGATCCGCTGTCAGTAGATGAAATCCGGGTCGCGGCGAAGCTCATCCGAACTTATGCCAAGTTTAACACGCTGAAGTTCAATTGCCTCACCTTAAGAGAGCCGGAGAAGGGTTGCTATGCTGCATTCCGTGCAGGCAAGGGTCCTCGGCCCCCACGCCGTGCTTTCGCCATTGTGCTAAAGAAAGGTACTAGCCAGTGTGCAGAGGTTATCGCGAACCTCACGGCGTTGGAGGTTGAGTCCTGGAAGGCTGTGGCTGAAGTAGCTCCTACTTTGACGCTAGAGGACCTTGACGTCACGGAGAAAATTGCCCGAAAAGACTCCAGAATCGTTCAATTATGTCGCGAGGTTGGCATAACGGACATGTCCAAGGTGTACTTTGATGCTTGGGCCATTGGCTTTGACCACCGCTGGGGGTTTGAACGTCGTCTTCAACAGGGGCTACCGTACTACCGCAACTCGCAATTGGACAATCAGTATGCGCACCCTCTCGACTTCTCCGTGGTTGTGGACACTGAAACTGAGGAGATCTTGGCCATCGATGTCCGGCACGTCAACGGTGAGCGAACCAAGGTTCCGCTCGAGGAGCACAACTACCTGCCTGAGTTCGTCCAGAATACGTATGACGGTTCGAAGTTGAAACCCCTCGACATAATACAGCCTCAGGGTGTCTCCTTCGACATGCAGGGGAATGAGTTGTCTTGGGCAGGTTACAAGATGCATGTCGGCTTTAATTACCGCGAGGGCATCGTCATCTCGGATGTAAGAATGCACGATCATTATGAGCAACGCGATCGTGCTCTGTTCAACCGCATCAGCGTCGTTGAAATGGTTGTGCCATATGGAAACCCAGATCCTCCTCACCACAAGAAACACGCTTTCGATGTAGGAGAATACGGCAGTGGTCTCATGACAAATTCACTAAAGCTTGGATGCGACTGCAAGGGCACCATCCACTACCTGGATGCCATCATGACTACAGCTCGAGGCGAGCCGGCCATGGTCAAGAATGCTATCTGCATCCACGAGGAGGATAATGGCCTCCTGTATAAGCACACAGATTTCCGCGACGGCAAAGTTATTTCGGCCCGTGATCGAAAACTCATCATCTCGCAGATCATCACGGCGGCTAATTACGAATACGCCTTTTATCATAGCTTCACACTGGATGGGACGTACAAGTTAGAGATGAAGTTGACGGGTATGCTCAACACATACTGCATGCATCCGACGGAGACGGCAGCGCCATTTGGTACCGAAGTTGCCCCTCGACTCAATGCCCATAACCACCAGCACATCTTCTCATTGAGGGTGGACCCTGAACTCGACGGACCAAGCAACTCGGTTCTCCAAAGCGATTCGCTGCCTTCAGAGGCACCAGTAGGATCCCCAGAAAACCTCTATGGCAACGGATTCTACTGCAAGAACACCCCTCTGCGGACGGCCAAGGAGGGGGCAGCGGTATACTGCCACGAGACGAGCCGGGTATGGAGCATCATCAACCCGAACAGGATCAATCCTTCAGCCAAAAAGCCAGTAGGGTACAAGATAATCAACAACAACTGCCCGATGCTCCTTGCCAAGCCAGGTAGTATGGTCTTCAAGCGAGCCGCTTTTGCGCGTAAGAGCTTGTGGGTTGTGCCCTACAGGGATTACGAGATCTTCCCCGCGGGAGACTACGTTTGCCAGTCACGGGGAGAGGAGAACCACCCGCACAACACAACGATTGCGGATTGGGTTGCACGCGATGAGCCGATTGAGAACAGGGACATTGTTTGCTACATCCAATTTGGTCTGACACACTTCCCGCGGACGGAGGACTTCCCGATCATGCCAGCGGAGCCGGTGAGCGTGACGCTTCGCGCATCAAACTTTTTCCAGAAGAACCCTGCGATGTGGGTCCCGCCATCGTCAGTCAACGTTGACCGCTCTTCCAAAGACGCCTTTTGCCTAGCCGAGGGAAAGCCCTGCGCAAAGTTGTAGAGGGGCTAGATGTAGAGTGGTTGGAGGCAGCAGGAGCAGGAGGGGGAGGGGGAG
>NW_026517702.1:0-6262 GCF_026319265.1 Colletotrichum chrysophilum | reverse complement strand
CACGTGACTTGTACCATAGTTCTTCCGTTTCCGAGCGAGTCCCTGTTGTTCCCGTGATCCTGCAATACAAATGTCCTGTCCTAGCCGCTCGATGCCCAAGTGGGTCGGTTAACTGTTATCCTGCATAACGGGTCGTAACACCCTTAAGCTCTAAAACTTAGTAGTAATTATTAATATATATAAAGTAAATAAAAGCTAGAAATCTTATTAAAAGCTAAAAATCTTAAAACTAAGGAGTTTTTAAGTTTATATTAACTTGGTTGATCTTTAGTTAGATTACTAAATAATTCCTATTTTCTAATTATCTTGAAGCTTTAGATTAACCTAATCTTAAAGCTAGCTAATATTAATCTATATTATCCTCTAATCTATCTATTAATTTAAATATTCCAATAAAGTTATAATACTTCTATACCTTAAGAGACTTTATAAAGCTATTAATAAAGTAAAATATAAACGTCTTATTTATAAATACCTGTTTAATATTTATTTAACTATATGAAATATTAATATAATAAATATAAACTTAGTTTAATAGATTTATAATATAAAAGTATATGTTAATACTATTTATAAAGAAAAGAATAAAAGTGTTGATTTTAATATTCGATATCTACTTAATAGATCTCTTAATCTATTTAAAAGTAAAGCTAATAAATATTAAGTTTGTAAACTTTATTTTAGTTATATTAAAAGTAATAAATATCTACTTTTTAGTTCTCTAAATAATAGAGGTTTGACTAAAAAAGATAATATATCCTCTAGTTAAGATATAAAATAGCTAGTTATTAGTAAAACAAAGTATTTATTATACTATAAAAAGCTAAAGTTTAATTTAGATTAGTTCTACTAATAATAATACTATAATAAATAGTTTGTTAGAGGTAGTAATAAAAATACTTAGTGAAATATAAATATATTCAGAATAAGCTTCTATCAACTTAATAAAGCTTATTAATATAATAGATAATATTAATATAAATATTTTAAGTAAGCCAATTAATATAATTAGTTTTCTTAATATACTTTTTAGCTTTTTTAATAGTATACTTAACTATTCTTATTTTATTAAATAGAAAGCTTTTTTAAAAAAAAGAAAAGTCTTTATAAGCTATAAATCTTAATAGCTAAATTAATAGAAGATAATTTTAATATACTTATACTAAGAGAGGAAGATCTTCTTAATTGAAATATTATATTTAATTTAAAAACTAAGAAACTATATAGCTTTATTAAGCTCTTTAAAAGTATATACCTTCTTAAGATTATTATAGATACTCTTAATATACTACTTATTAAGCATAGTAATAATATTATTATTAATATATATTAAGGTATAAATATATTAATCCTTATTTATAAATAAATAAAGCTTACTATTAATAGAAATAAAGCTAATCTGATTTATTTTAATATAAATAAAATTAAACTACTAAAGAGAAGCCTTATATAAACTATAAAATACCTTCTTAAGAAGCTAAACTTCATTATTATTAGTACTAAAGCTAATAAGCTAATAAATATAGATCTTAATATTATTAAAAACTAATATTATAAAGAAGGTAGAGTTAAAGTTATATATCTAATATTTAAATCTTTAAAAAGTAGTAATAGTAAAGAATAGTTAAAAAGCTATAGCTATAGTAACTATTATATAAACGTCTTATAAAGCTTAATCTCTATATTTAAAGTTATTATACATAACTTAGTAAACTTTGAACTAAGTAATAATATTATTAATAATAATTTTAATATTAAAAACCTATTAACTAAGAAGAACTTTAATATTATAAACAAAGTAAATAAGTTTATAAACCTCTTTTATAACAAACTATTAGATTTCTTACTTATAGGTTTCCTTCTATTAAGACTAGTAAAAGTTATCTTTAGCTTATTTAAAAGTTTTTAGAATACTATAGCTTTATAGAAATACTCTAGAGATAGTAATAGCTATAAAAGTATTAAAAAAGTACTTAAATATATTATTATATACTTAAATATTAGTAGTAATATATACCTTTTTATTATAGCTATAAATACTAAAAGGCTACTTATAGTAACTAAGAAGTTTAAGATTACTTTAATAAAGTTTAAAAAAGGTAGTCTTATTATCTTAAAAAGCCTTAATACCTTCTTCTCTATAAATTTACTATCTATAAGTAAAATTAATACTATTAAGTTCTTAATTAATAATACTATAAAAAAAACTTATTAAAGTTATTATTATTATTATAATACTTATTAGCCTTTTTTATTACAATTTATAATAACTATATTATCCTCTGGAAGGGATTATAAAGTTAAATAAAGTATACTTTTATCTAAAAATAGTATTATTAAGTCTAACTTTTTTATAACTATATTAAAAGTATTATTACTAATACTTACAAATATTAATATTATAGTAAAGATCTCTAAAGACTTCTTGAAAAAGTTAGAAATACTTATAATTATACTATATTAGATCTAAAGATCTCACTTATTAAATAGTATATTATACTCTATATTATTAGTAATTAGTGTATTATATATAAGTTAAAGAACTATATTTATTAAGTTTTTATAAAAGTAAATATTATAATAATAAATAACCTTCTTCTTCTCTAAGATATAGATATAGTAAACATAACTATAAAGAGATATATATCTAATAAGATATCCTTTTATAATATAAATCTCTATCTTTTTAAAATAAAAAAGATAGTTAATACGTTTCTTATAGATATAAGTAGTATAACTAAAAGTAGAAAGATATTTAATATAAAGTAGTTTATAATTAGTAGTAAGGTTAAGTTTATAAGCTATAATCTTATAAAACCTTATTTTATTTTTAATATTCAAATAGTTAAATTAAATAAATAATCTTAAAGCTCTTTAAGTAAGTTAGTATTAATTGACTATATATAAGCTATTTTAATAATAACTCTTCTAACATACTTAATAAAGCTATTTATAAATAACATATTAGTAATAGTAAAGTTAATATAAGTATTAATAAAGTATAAATTATAAAAAACCTCTTTAAACTCTAAAGTATTATTATAAACCTAAATCTTGACGTTAAAGCTAGTTATATTACTTAATATATTATAAAAGTTCTTAATGTCACGGTCTATGGACCGATATGAAGCTTCGGCTAGACCCTCAGCTATGGAATACTTTGGAAGGTTACAGAATATCGTGGAAGGTTATGAGAACCTTGTCGGCCCTTGCTCAATGGAAGCTTCTGGAAGAAGACTCACATGTATTTAAAGATGAGAAGGGCACCACTCTTTCCCAGAATGGTTCTTCTTTCCTCCAGCTTGGAATGCTCGTAGTAGTAGGCTAGACCAATGGCACCGACCTTGTCCTAGACCCTTACACTCATAACCTTCCACGATATTCTGTAACCTTCCAAAGTATTCCATAGCTGAGGGTCTAGCCGAAGCTTCATATCGGTCCATAGACCGTGACAACTACTATATACTACTATTACTACTACTTATACTATTATTACTACTTAAACTATAATTAATATCTATAACTATTCTATATCTTATTCTATATAAATAAAATAATTATTAATAAGAACTATATAGAGCTTTTATAAGTATATAGTATTAAGTTTATTAGTAGTAAAGTTACTATTACTAGTAGTAAATATATTTTAGATCTAATATAAGGTCTTATTTACTAAAGGGCTAAAGCTTCTTAATAATTAAGAAAATAAACTTCTTATTACTATTAAGGTTATATAAGAAGATCTAATTAACCTATATAATATATATACTAACTATACTACTCTTAAAATATAAATACTTATTAATCTTAAATATATAGTAATAGTTTTCTTTATATATTATATATTAGTAATCTATTAGTTAGAGTATATCTAATTATATTAGGGTATAAAGGTATATACTATAATTATAGTAGCTATAGCGTTAAAAACGCTATTACTATACTAACTATAAATCCTCTTATATATCCTTATAGTAGTATGAGAATACTATAATAACTAAGTTAGGTATAATATATTAGATTATAAGGTTTATTATAAAATTATATTAGAGTTAATATAAGCTACTTAGCTATAATATCTATTAAGGGTTTTAGTAGTACTTATAATTATACTAATAATACTTATAATTATATAGAGAGATTACTATATAAAGTCTAAAATAAACTAAGAAGGTCTATAGAGGAATAAGGGGAAGAAAGCTAAAATAAAAAAAATAGTAACTTATTTATTAGTAAAAGTAGTCTTAATATACTACTAAATAGGGATTTTACTAACATTAAGTATAATTAGCTTATAATAGTTATAAGTATAAGTATAAGATAAGAGATATTAAAACTCTTATTATATATCTTTATATTATATTAGTAGAGGCTTATTACTATTAACTTAATAATATATAACCTTAATCTTAGCTAAAGGGATTTAGCTAATAATACTAATATAGTAATAGCTTTTAGCTATAATAGAGTTCTAATAATAAAGCTATAGAATACTAAACTTAATGTTATTATTATTATTGTATATATAATTATAAAGGACTAAAAAGGTATTAAAGATAGTAAAGTACTATTTATATAAGACCTTTATTATCCCTATAAGCTTCAGGTTATTAAAGAGAAAAGCATCTTTTAGTAGTAAAGTTATAGATATATATATAATAACTTTCTCTAGTAAGATCTTCTTAATATTAGAGTAGTTTATCTTATATATATATATTTTAAATAACCTATAGAAGTTAGTAATAAATAAACTAATAAGTATAATATTTAGGCTTAAGGTAGCTTACCTACTTCTCTAATATTATCTAATAGATCTATTTTTCTTAGATAGACTTTAGTATTTTTAATTTTAATATTACCTCTAGTTATAGATTGTTATCTAAGTTTATACTTCTAAGGGATAAATATATAAAAGGTAGCTATACTTCCTACTTAGAGCTAGAGCTTTTCTATTTACTATATTATAAATATAAAAGAAGATGAAAAAAAGGAAAGAAAGGTATATACTTATAGGTTTATATGCTTATATATTAATTTACTTATCAAAGTATTAATATTAATAGGTAGTATATACTTTTTTATTATTATCGAGTAGTGGATTTTAATATAGATATTTAGCTTAGCTATATTGTTTAGGTACTACTTAGCTTACTTATTTAGCTTATTGTTAGTATTAGTATTACTATCCTTATTAAGGGATATTTAAGAAGACTATAATTAGGATTAAGATTAAGTAGTCAATAGAGATCTTAAGCTTTAGTAGGAGTATATCTTATTAGCTTTAAATAAATTAGCTATAAAGTAGTATAAAGTAACTATAGAATTAATTATATATAGCTAGGATAATATTAATAAGGTTAGTATAGTTATAGTTAGAAATATTAAGACTTATTAGTATATTATTACTCTTTATTAATATTATATAAGAAGAAATAATAAAGTCTAATATTAATTACTAAGTGTTTTATAGACTAAGCTTAAGATATAGTTAAACCTCTTCTATAAAGCTAGTGTAAATATATTAGACTTATAACTAAGACTTTAGAAATATAAGTATAATAATAAACTACTTAGTATGCTCTACTAAAGTATAGCTATTAAAGTAGAAGATGGGTAATTAGAGGTAGCTTTAGTTTATAGAGAACTCTTATTACCTTAAGGTGTTAATATAGTTAATCTTTACTATAAGGCTACTAAGGATTATATTTAGTAGTAATAAGTATATTAAATTAGTTAAGCTATTAAACTTAGAATATGTAGTATTAATAGGATAGGATAGGATTATATTAAGGGTTAGTATGAGTTTAAGGGAGGTAAGCTTAGCTTTTAAGCTTTGAACGCCCTATTAGATACTATAAGCTTTATAATCTACTCTAGTAAGATTATTACTAATATAGTTATATATAAATACTAACTAGGAATAGTAGTAACTATAGGTTATAAAGTTAAAGTTAAGTACTATATCCTTACTCTTATTAGCCTTTATAGCTTACTTATTAATATAATAAAACCTATAGAACTTATTATCATAAGAACTTTTAAAGCTGCTATTCTTAGCTTATTAGGGTATATTACTAAGGAAGGCTATAATTAGTATATAAAGTTAGATTTTATAACCTACTTGTTACGACCCGTTATGCAGGATAACAGTTAACCGACCCACTTGGGCATCGAGCGGCTAGGACAGGACATTTGTATTGCAGGATCACGGGAACAACAGGGACTCGCTCGGAAACGGAAGAACTATGGTGCAAGTCACGTG
>NW_026517701.1:0-6346 GCF_026319265.1 Colletotrichum chrysophilum | reverse complement strand
GATGATGATGATAGAAAAAGTCGGTGTGTTCTCGCTGGAATCCGACATCGGAATATTCGGAGATATAGGTGTTATATGCATACTTTGGATATGCAATCCTTGTGCCTGACATATCCATATTCGGATAGCCTTATCTGACACGTTCCTTCACGTTGACATTATGGGGCCACATGTTCAGGAGGGTCACTACGATCTCGTTGGCCCAGATGGTAACAATTTGTTGCCTCAGATCTGGGAGTGTCTTGTCGAACCTGGCTGGACTATAGAGATGAGGATGTGGCCTATGGAAAAGGTACCACCTCCGTGGTCAATGGGATCCACGCTCCCGGTGCCGCCCGGCATGCGTCAAGGAAATCCCGGCTTTGCACCGCCACCGCCACCACCAGGCTGGAACAACGGGAAGCCATGGTACTCAGGGTATACGGGCCCCGGTGTACCCGGGAATGGTGTGCCGCCCCCACCTCCGCCCCCACCTCCCCGGATCATCAACGTCGGGCCACCACCACAGAAGAAGAGAACAAAGCAGGGATCTATGCTTTCATGGATGACAGGAATGTCCGCCAAGAAAAAGTCTTCGAAGAGTAATGAGTATGACGGATCATTTACTCACAACGAGCCATTACCGGAGGAGTCGGTGCGCATCCCGCCAGCTTCGCCGTCGTCAACGTCTGCGCCCAATCTCGGAATGATGTCACGAAAGGGCGCTCCTCGACCAACACTCGCAAATGAGATGATAGCAAAACAGCCTCTATCGCGGAACTTTGCGGGCCAATCCCTCAATCTACGTCCCAAGAAGACGCATGAAAAGTTGGAGCAACCTGTCTCGGCATCAACTTCGTATTCTTCGACGGTAACATCTGGTTCATCCTCAGTGAGTTATAAGAGAAGTGTATCCAGTATCAAGGCAATGGACGAGGAAGATACCCGCCGATCGATACTGCAGAGAGGATTGATTGTTAAATGCGTCACCTCCAGCAGACCTCTTGGACGGGCCATGACAAGTCTGAGTACGGCCAAAATAGTCGTTGCCCCATCAGACGTGCTGGAGCTTAGTGCGGCTCGAATCTACCGGGATGGGTTTGAGAAGATGACTATCGCGACCCTGGAGCTTGTGAAACAGCGTGCTGTACGTGCTCCCCCGAGCCAAGAGCAATGCCAAGCAGGCTCCAGCACATTGACATGGAAGTAAGTGTGCATTCATTAGGCTCGCAACCGTTTTCCAGACTGATGTAAGTGCGGCATAGACATTTCATGAGACCTGTCATGAATCTACAAGAGTTTGAGGTAGGCGCCGATTCAAATTAATATCTTGTTGGAATCTAACTGGTTCAGGACATTTCGAGATCCGAATTTAGAGCCAACGACGCCATTCGTAGCGCTGTAGACCACTTGTTCGTTTCTATCAGGAAGATGAAGCTGGACGAGGAATGGCACATTAAACCTGGAACTGTCTTGAGATGTGACACAAAGCCAGGCGAGAAGGTTCCCGCGTCAGTCACATTTATGTCTGTGCCATATCTGTACGCAGATTCTTTCAAAAGCCCTCAGAGAAAGTATCACGCAGACGATACTTGTTTGCCTCGCCGACTACATGAAGCTTTGAGCTCACTTGGTTCGGCCGATGAGGATAAGAGGCAACACTTCCGTCGAAATGAAGGCCAAGCCAAACACCAAGTTCTCTAGATTGGTCAGACCTGGATCATCGTTGGAGCTTCCAGTAAGCGTCTTTCAACCCCTTGAAAGAACGACTGAAAGCAGCTAAACCTAGACTATAGGTCTTCTAACCTACGGCACTATCCCTAGGGAGAACCTAGAGGGAGACAGTATCGCCATCAGGGATCAACGGACGAATGATGAGGAGGAGGACTGCGTCATTCAGATTATGGACCAGGATCGGAGGCTCTTTTATCTTCCAGCAGATAAATGCAAAAGCTTCTATGTGAGTCAAGCCCATCACATGTGCACGCTCTGAAGTTGTCAATCGATTCACTAACATCTCACGGGCAGGAGCTGGAAACTTCAGCTAAAGATAAAATGAATGGGCCTGAACAGGACCTAAATCATTGCGATCTTAGCTTCTCATTGCCGAACAACGAAGTGCTGAACCCTTCGAAGTGGTCCAGTTTGCTGAATCTCGGTGTAATTCCTACTCTCAAAGTGTCTCTCAACTTTTACTCCGACGCGAGCACCGGGAGTACCCGTAGACTACACTCCACATCCTCCAGCATAAAAGGGGATAAGGACGTTGACACCAAAAGTCTTCAACATGATACCGACGATGCAGTGTCAAAGACAAGCATAGAACATGAATTCCGTGGGGCCTATTCGAGGAAGAAATTTGTCGATTTTGCTGTTGTTCAGGAAGCTGCGTCTAGTAAGTTTTTGTAACGTTGAAATCGAGGTAGGATCCGACCGACTAAGTTGTGCAGGCTTGCCGGACAATATTCCACAGCTGAACAGCAAAGTACCGCCGTTTTTTGACTGGAAGCCAAAAACAAGAACAGTAACTACGCAAACTGCTTCAGACAGATTCAGGGAAAGACTGGACGAGGTCGAAGGCGATCTTCTCGAGCTTTACAGATTCAAAAATCAGAAAACCAGCATTACGATCCAACAAGTCTACAAAGCTTTTGACGGTAGAAACATCTACGAAGACACCAAAAGTGGGAACTTGGCAGATTTCAGTCACAGACGACGGTCGCAAATGAAAGATGCTACAGTTACTAGCGGTGCCCAGACCCCAAGTGCCAGACTGGTTACGCTTGCGGAGGACTTCTTCAGTGTCTCAATCCCAACTCTTGAGGCATTTGTCGTATCCGATTTCAAGTCATCAGTCACATCAAAGTACTTCGACGCGCTCACTAAGGTTATATCGGTGAATTCTTAGAAGAATTTCGGGAAAGCCCAACTGTAACTGAGATTACTTTAGGATCCAACTGCGATTGCACTGCGAGAAGATGAAACGGAACCACATGAAACCATTCATTCACAGGACGATTCAAAACAGAAATGGGTTGTCTCCAGAGAGTTCATCAAGCAAGCCGAACTTCGTGCTATCTCAAGTCTCCGCACCGATGGAGCACAATGTTCTGATTGCGAGCGGGGGACAGTCTATGCCAATCCAGACAAAGCCGTCTCTCATCTTCGCAACATGCATCTAGTAAAGGCTAAGACTAATAAGATGCTTAGAGACTACCTTCTAACTTTGCCCGCCGCCCTCGCTGAGCGACTAAATGATGAGCTTTGCGAGCTTTTTGTTGTGAGCCGCAACATGCTGGCATCTATACTTCGAAGGTTGGTGGCAATACAGAGCGGAGTCATCCACGATGACGAATTTCGAGACCCAGGACGAGGCATCCCGTTCTATCTTATGGACGGTTTCAAGCTCATTGTACTCTTCGTGTGCGCGTTGCCCATGGTCGTTCTTGAGCTAAGATGGTTCTACCGCGACTCGATCTTTGATCACAATGCTCCAAACCTGACATCAGAAAAGGTTCAAGCACAGAGAAAAGCAATGGATAAGCTTGGAGAGATGACGAGAGACCTGATCCAAAAGGCGGAGCGGACACTCGTGTTACCCACAGGTTCTGTCAAAGATAACAATGCGGAAAATTACATGACATCTGTCGGGCTGAATTATGTATCACTTCAGATCATATTTAACCTGCTGAGAATGCCTGTTCACAACAGGAAGAAGGTGTCAGAGTTATATGCATCATATGCAAAAAACCTTGTGAGTAAAGGCTGCTTAGGGGCTCCGTCGCTACCTGCTTAAAGCTGAGAGGTGCAGGCTAGGCTAATACTTTCTTTTTAATATGCAGGGTGCAGAAATCCAGCGCAAGCCTGGAAAAAGGCAGATCCCTCAGATTGGGGCCCTGAGCAGCGAGTTAAATCTGCTTAAAGATGTTGTCGAATGGCAAACGGATTTTATTGACAATCTCCATGTCTTAGTACTTCCAGATACATTTCATCCATCACCAGCCAAGGATTTAGATACGGACAAGCTCTTTGGAATTGACAGCGAGCTCGTCTCAGAGGTGGCCCAAGCTATAAACAAAGAGGACGAGAGTCTAGATGGGACACTTGAGCTCTGTAATAACTTGAAGGCTCTTGTGAGCGAGATGACGGAGATCATGGCGGATGACCAGGGACAGGCCGTGTTTGTCTTCACCGTTGTAACCGTCACGTTTTTGCCTCTCAGCTTTGTGGCGTCATATTTGAGCATGAGCGGCGGGACAGATGGTCTCGGAATGGACTGGGGAGATGTCCAAGCACGTTTCTGGATGGTGGCAGGACCTTTGACGGCAGCCGTTGCTGCATTGTGTTTTTTCATCGCCGGAAGGGGAACCATTGGAAGGCTCCTATCTAGGCCGACACAGCACGCAATTCTGGAGGACAATGATGAGGGTCCTGATGATCTGCGTTTCAATGATTTGGATTCTGAAGATTCACAGCGAACTAGTGGAGGTCGCAGAGAACGGTGGCCCAGATGGAGATTTAGGGGGAGGAGGCAGCGCAACCATTCCTTAAGCGACGCATCCTCATCATCTAGCGACGAGATTGTGGATGACTAGTAGTAAGAGTAAGCCCGAAGCCTAATCAACAAGTTCCAACAAGGAGAGGAAGGAGGGTCATCAGAAAACAACCCTTGCATGTCTAAGGTGAACCCTGCGTGAGGTTGTCTAATTCACAAGGGGCCATCGACCCCTAACCCCGTCTGCTGATTGCCTGGAGCCACCAGTACACCCGACCGTTTGAGGATTTTAGAACAACGTCTCATAACGACATCATGTTGTTGCGGAAATGGCACCAACCTGTATAATACTAGTAACGACGTATCTAAGAGGGACCTTTTGCTTTTGTGGAGTGACCTAGACCAGCCTACCTGTAGGCTGTTAATGGGGCGTTGGCCTGTATGGTTCTGGCGGCCTCAGCGGAAGGGGCGTTTTGCTCGTTCCGAGAACCTTAAACAGTAAGATCCTGTTGCTTTAATTAGTCTTGAACTTGAGTAGGGTGACCTCACTTGGTGGAATCTGCGTAGTAGCAAAGAACTGTGGCGATGGCGAAGATTATCTGCTTCTGGACTTTGCCTGCTCTTACTATGCCTATTGCGTCCTTCTAACACGTCCCCGACCCTGAACTCAAGCATGTTCACTCAGTTCTGGGTCCTTTTCTGTCCAAGCGACAATTCGTTCTCAAGAAACTTCCGCTGCTATCACTCAAGCTTTCGGCCCGCGCAGGGCTGCGCATTTTGGATGTTTGCTGGCTTCGTTGGTTGCGCCTAAGACACGGCCTTCTTTTAAGCATCTCTGGCTGTGACATTGCGCTGGCGTCTTTGACGCTCTCTTGGTGATTGCCTGGCTATTGGGCTGCAACTTCTTCGACGTGGCCTCGAGTTTCTGCATTGCTTTTGTCAGCAACGTCGTAAACGTCCTCGAGTTCGACAAGACCATCGTAGCGTCAGATGTGAGCCTTGCTTTTACAGCTCTAGGATGTTGATCGTAACGTTTCGCAGGTGACGGTGGTAGGCGTCCTCGGCCTCATAACTCTCCGCAGTACGCTAGCGCCTTTGGTATTTCTGGCCGCTGCCCTAGGCGTCCTCTCTCTGGCTTCTGAGGTTGCGGCAGGCGGCAACTATAAGCCTCGCTTTCTTGCTGCTGAGGAGAGGCGGTCTATGTCGACGGCGAGCCGCGAAGCCAGTATCCCCAACTGGGGAAACCACACTTTGCCACGGCACGCGGTGATTCCGTACGTGCCAGTATCGTTATATCTCCAACAGACGGGGTTTCTGTGGCAGGACGGCGCCGTTTGGCTTCCTGAGCAGGGCATCTTTGGCGAGGAATAGCAACTTGACGACGAGAATGACGCGGCTGCTGACCGCTGTGACGTGACATTCCACAGGGTCTACTTCTTAGACCTAATCGGCAGGCGCCATCTCTGGGCCTCCGGGAAAGATCTGTTTACACAAGGCCACGACGGGCATAAAGACGAGGACTACATCAGAAGTTAATAGGGGGCGGGCGATCAGCGCCTACCGCAAAGCAAGTAAACTTATTAAGTTCAATCAATCAATTAATTAAGTTTGAAGCTATTACTAGTTAATTAAGTTAAGTTTAACTTTTAAACTTAATTAATTACCTTAACTCTTTTAATAGGGATTATAATACAGATTAAATGAATATTCTACTGCTAAATATCCCTACTTTTTGTTACGGTCAGCTATCCGACAGTAGGGTCTGCTAACAGAAGCTGGGGATTGACACGTAGTAACAGTACACTGAGGTCGTGGTCTGGGTCGTAGGTCGTAGGCTTGTAGTAGATCAGGTCTTCAGAGGCTAAGGTGATC
>NW_026517700.1:0-6674 GCF_026319265.1 Colletotrichum chrysophilum | reverse complement strand
CTAACCCTAACCCTAACCCTAACCCTAACCCTAACCCTAACCCTAACCCTAACCCTAACCCTAACCCTAACCCTAACCCTAACCCTAACCCTAACCCTAACCCTAACCCTAACCCTAACCCTAACCCTAACCCTAAGTTGTAAACTGTACTTCCACCCTAACCCTAAAATCTTATACCGCTATTCTGGCTGTCCTGTATTATGTAACCTTGATATGTATCTCCTAACCCTTTTTACCTGCTTGGTCTCTCTTGCTCTGTTGGACCTCTTGCTCTCCCTCCTACTCTCTCCTTCTGCCTGCCTCTGGACTTTTCAACTCTCCCGTCAATCTTCTTTCTTCACCTCCTGTGTAACATTGAACCTTGTGATGTGGAAATGCCTTATACTTTGTTCTGCTTATCTTTCTACTGTTATTATATGCTGTGTGTCGTGGTATCATGAACCCTTCATCATATGTGGACTATATATCCTCTTTGCTGCTTGTGTTTTCTGATATAACCCTAACCTGCCTATCATTCTCTTAATAACTATCATAACCTTGAAATGCGCATCAAAAATCGACCTTTGAACTATACTATTATTATTCTATTTTGACGTCCTCTCTGGCTTGGTATTGCTTCTTCTGAACCTTATGTTAAATTATATATAAACTGATTTTGCTCTTTTCCTTTTGAATATCGCCTTACTGATGATTTTGTATACAACTGTGCATTTTTTGATAATATCCTAACCTAAATTTCCTCTTATTACTCTGTTATATTCAATCTTCTTTTGGCATTATACTGATGTCCCTGTTGTATTTCCCGGATGATTATGATTATCTTGGCTTTTGTGCTTATACGCTTATCGTTATGTGATTGTATATATGACTATACAATCTGACGATCTTCAATGTATCACCCTGACTTGGATGGTTATCTCCATCTATCCTACCTTAACTTACTTATATACTACGTTCTATATATGTGTGGATGTTCTGTCTCTTTGCTCCTTCTTATTGGTATGCCTCTGCCCTCATTCTGTTTGATATATCGTCTGCATCTGCTCTCAACCTCCTATCCTCTACCTTTATGTCTTTCTCCTCTTTCCTTTCTCTTCTCCTTTTCATTTTGTTGTTTTTTCTTATACTCTATATATCTGGTATGTATATACTGTGTCATCTTCCTTCTTTGTGATGTGTACGAACTGAATGCTATTTAACCTTTGGAAAATGCTTTGAACCCGGCTGTGCACTTTATTGCCCTATTACGTACGTACACTACATTTTTCCGCTCTTTTGACTGACATCTCTGCGCTGTCCTTGACCCTTTTCTTCCATCTATCCCTAACCTTTTCCTTCGTCTATGACTCTGACCTTTTTCTCTTCTTTTAACCCTGCTCTATCTACTTACGCCTCATATATCTACTTATTGATAAATAAATCTCCCTCCTTCTTTACTAACTTGTTGTGTTTATTTCCGTTTCCTTACTGATTCCCCCGTCTCTTTACTAACTCTGAATTTCCTTATCCACACTCTCTCCTCTCTGTGAATCCCCGTTCTGCCTTATTGACTGAAATCTTCCTTCATCGCCCTCCATCGACCTCCATCGACCTCCATCGACCTCCATCGACCTTCATCGATCCCTATCGTCCTCTGTTGTCCTCTATCTTCTTTTCAACTTACTATCTATTTCTGATACTGGCCCCTGAAATATCTAACACTGCCTCTTTGCTATGTTATGTTTGAATCCTTCCCCTGCTCCTCCGCTCCTCGTGACTTTCTATTCTACATCCCTTTTATATTTCTATCCCACCCTTCGTATTCTTCCCTTCCTTACCTTTACTAACCCTGCTCCTCTGATTATCCTCTTCCTTCCCCTTACTAACCCTATGTCCCCTCCGTCACTCTTTGCTGTCTTCTTTCTGCCCTCACTTGTTATGCGAACTTATCCTGTGTGAAAACGTTTGATACTCCGTTTGCTATTCTGCTTCCCTTCCTGTCCGTGTTAAATGTGAACTTACGAATAAATAACGTAACCTGCTATATGACTTGTTTCTCTCGCTTACCTCCTCGTCTTAACTTCTCTGTTTATTCGTCTTACTTGTTCCCTACCTCTCTCTACTTTATTTCCTCTGTTCTAAAATTCCTTCTAAATGGTGACTATGAAACCTTCCTTTATCATCCTTCATTCTCTTCCCCCTCCTCGCCATTTCTGCTAACCCTATCTTATTATGGTCTTGATCTGCGGACTCCCTTATCTTCTGACTTATTCTACATAACCTCTATTGTCTTTATCCCTTCATTTCCTGTTGAATTCCCTTTCCTCTATTACTACCTCCCTTCTCTTACACTTTCTCTTTGACCTTTTGACCTACTTTACCCCATCACTCTAACCTTTCCTTTAACCCTGATTTATTATCTAATTATGCAAATTGCAAACTACACTTCTACTCCAACCCTGAATTAATATCTTTGCTCTTCTTCCCTGCTTGATCTCTCCTTCAACCCTAAACCTCTTGCCCTCCCTCTTCTTCTCTTTTTTCTTGCTGCTCTTCTACTCCTTATTCCCTCTGTGACTTTTCTTTCTTTGACTCTCTTTTCATATTGAACTATGTGATCTCAAAATGCCTTATACTTTGAATAACTATAATAATCTTGAAATATGCATGGAAAATCATCTTATATACTGCTATTGTCCTATCGTAACGTCCTCTCTGGATTGATATTGCTTCTACTGAACCGTATGTTGAATGATGTATAAACTGATTCTGTTCTTTCTCTTCTGAATATGGCCTTACTAATGAATGAAACATCTATGTATGTCTTATATAACTGCGAACCCTTTAACTATATCCTTCTTACTATCTCCTCTCGTTTCTCTATTATACTACTCTGCTTTTGGCCATATATCGACGTTCCTTTTGCATTTCCTGAATGATTACCATTATCTTGGCTTCTGTACCCTCATTATGTTATAATTTTACGTATAACCCTAAAATATAACTATCTTTACTATATAAACCTAACTTTGGATGGCTATCTTTATATATCTTACCCTAACCTACTTATATTGCGTTCTGTATATGTGTGAATGTTCCCTCTCTTTGCTCCCTCTTTTGTATATGCCTCTGGCCTTATGCTGTTTGATGTATCGTCTGTATCTACTTGAACTATCCTGTTCTTATTTCTATGTCCTTTTTCCGTTCTCTTCTTCTTTTTATTTTGTTGTTTGTTTCTTCTTGTTTATTTTTATTTTGATACCTCATATATTTCTCTGTCCTCTTTAAAACTGTCTGGTATATATGCTTTGTTCGCTCCCTTCTCTGTGATTTGTACGAACTGAATACTATTTTACCTTGGGTAAATGCTTTGAACCTGACTATATATTGTATTGCCCTGTTATGTATGTATACCTTATTCTCTTGCTGTTTTGATTGACCTCTCTGCGCCATCCCTGACTCTTTCCCCCTATCTATCCCTAACCTTTTTATTTGTTTTTACTCCTTCTCTTTCCCTTCTGTCTGCCCCCACCTATCTCCGTTTATCTATCCCTAACCCTTTCATCGTTCTATTCCTCCCCGTTACTTACCCTATGAAAATTCCTTCTGACTGGTAACTCTGAAACCTTCCTCTGTTATCTCTTATTCTCTTCCCCCTCCTCGCTATCTCTATTGCTCCTATATTATCATGGTCTTAATCTGCTGACTCTATTGTTTTCTGATGCATTCTATATAACCTCTGTTGTCTTTATCCCTTTACTTACTGTTGAATTTGCTTTCCTCTATTATTACCTCTGTTCCCTTACCCTTTCTTTTGAACTTTTTACTTACTTTACTCTGTCACTCTACTTTTCCTTTAACCCTGAATTATCATCTAACTAATGGAATTGTAAACTGTATTTCTACTCTAACCTTAAATCAATATTTTTGCTCTTCTTACCTGCTTGATTTCTCTTTTTCTGTTGGACCACTTACCCTCCCTCTTCTTCCCTTTTTCTTCTTACTTTTGTACTCTTTATTGCCTCTATTACTTTTCTTTCTTTAACTCTCTGTTGATATTAAACCATATGGTGTTAAATTGCTTTATACTCTTACTTACCTATCCTACTACTCTAATTACATGCTATATGTTATGGTATGATGTATACTTCTTGATATATAAACTATATGGTCTTTGCTACTTATATCCCTAATATAACCTACTATTTGCTTATTCTTCCCCTAATAATGATAATAACCTTAAAATATGTATGAAAAATCATCTTTGAATTATACTGCCATTGTTCCATTGTAACGTCCTCCCTGATTTGATATTGCTTCTACTGAACCGTATGTTGAATTATGCCTAAACTGATTCTGTTCTTTCACTTCTCAATATGGCCTTACTAATGGATGAAATATCTATATATATCTTATATAAATGCGAATCCTTTCACTATATCCTTCTTACTATTTCCTCTTGTTTCTCTATCATATTAATCTGCTTCTGGTCTTATACTGACGTCCCTTTTGTATTTTCCGAATGATTATTATTATATTGGCGTCTATATGTATACCCTCATCATTATATACTTTTATTTATAACCCTATATTCTAACTATCTTTACTATATAAACCTAACTTTGGATGGCTATCTTTATATATCTTACCCTAACCTACTTATATTGCGTTCTATACATGTGTGAATGTTCTCTCTCTTTGCTCCCTCTTTTTTATATGCCTCTGGCCTCGTCCTATTTGATATATCATCTGTACCTGCTTTAAACCTCCTATCCTTACTTTATGTCTTTTTTCCTTTCTCTTCCTCCTTTTGTTTTGTTGCTTCTTTCTTCCTTTTTTTCTTCATACCTTATATACTACCCTGTCCTCTTTGAAACCATCTGGTATATATGCTTCGTTCTCGCCCTTCTCTGTGATGTATATAAACTAAATGCTATTTCACCTTGGGCAAATGCTTTGAACTTGACCATGTACTGTATTTTCCTCTTATGTATATATACCTTATTCTCCTGCTCCTTCAACTAACCTCTCTGTACTGTCCCTGGCCTTTTTCTTCTATCTGCTCTTGACCCTTTCTTCTTATCTAACCTTGGCCTTTCTTATTTCGTTTTATTCCTAACCCTTCCCCTTTTTCTGCCTACACCTATCTCTATTTATCTATCCCTAACCCTTTTATTCTTCCCTTCCTCCCCTTTACTAACCCTGCTTTTCTTGTTATTCTCTTCCTCCCCCTTGCTTGCCCTGGGTCCCCTCTATCACTCTTTGCTATCTCCTTTATCCCCTCTCTTGTTATATAAACCTTTCCTGTGTAAAAACGTCTCATACTCTGTTTTCTATTCTGCTTCCCTGCTACACTTCTCTACTCCCTGCTTTCTACCTATGTTACCCTTATATACTAACCCTACTCACCCCGCCCTCTAGCGCCTTCTGCCATGACTGACTCGTCAAACGGCACAACTTGCTTGACTGCACCCCTCCCCATTGGATCATCTGCCCTAACCACTCGTACACCTCCTTCTCGCTTGACGCCCACTCCTCTAAACCGTCCGCCCTACGCATCGCCCTCACCGTCTCCTCGTACACCCTCGACCCTACACCGATCGTCGCGACGGCGAACATCGTAACCATCAACCCTTGGTACTGGCATGAACCGCCCTCGACCTCCCTGAACCGCCCGCCGTCCTCGCCCGACGGCTCCCATCGCTGACACCAACCCTGCGGCAATCCCCAATGGAAACAACTGCTGAAATTTTCCATCATCCGTCCGTTGAACATCTCCCCCTCCTCCCCTAACTCTGAACGCTCTGCCCTGGCCTGCCACTGGCGGAACTGCCCGGCTTGCTGGCTGGTCTCGAACGCCGCCCTAATCTCTTCGTCGTCTCTGGCTCCATGTCCGTCCCCGTCGTCTGCCCACATCACCTCCGACGCCCTCTGCTGGCATATGTCGCATGCCTCTTCGCCCTCCTCGCATCCTGAACGGTCCACCCGCCCGTCCATGACCTCGTCTAACACGATCCGCCGGCATACCTCTCCCCTGATGTATGTCCTTGTTGACACCTCCCATCCCCCTCCGGCTGCCCTCCCATCTTTTTCTGCCTCCCCTGCCTCCCTCTCCTTCTCTACCTCCTTCTCTACCTCCTTCTCCTCTACGGCTGCCCTGCTACATATAACAACCGACCGGCTTGGCTGCCCATCTCGCCCGGCACGCCCGCTCTCCTGGACGAAATCCCGTAACCGCCGCGGCATGCCCGCGTGGACCACTAACCGCACGTCCGGCACGTCGATGCCTAACCCCAACGCGTTCGTCGCCACGATGACGCCCCGATTGGCGCCGTCGCACCTCCTCCACGCCTCCAACCTCGACGCCTTGTCCTCCGTGCTGCCGATGCTGCTGTGGAACGCTGCGCACCCCAACGCCTCGGCCATCCGCTCGACGCCCTCGATCGTGCTGCTGTACACCACCGCCTTGCCGCGTGGTTTCTGCCGCAACCAATCCCTGACCTCCTGGCAACCGCGCTCCTCGACGGCGCTCAACTCGCCGTCCTCACCTGTTTGACCTGACCCTGACCCTAACCCTGATCTGCCCCGGCGGCCGCGGCTTGCCGCACCACGACCACGACCCCCACCCCCTGACCCTAACGCAACGACAACAACCCCATACTCGATATTCCTCCGCGTCGTCGCCTCGCGGAACA
>NW_026517699.1:0-6799 GCF_026319265.1 Colletotrichum chrysophilum | reverse complement strand
CGTGACTTGTAACATAGTTCTTCCGTTCCTGAGTGAATCCCTGTTGTTCCCGTGATCCTGCAGGACAAATGTCCTGTCCTAGCCGCTCGACGCCCAAGTGGGTCGGTTAGCTGTTATCCTTGCATAACGGGTCGTAACACTTACATTGAGTAAGATGCTGGATAGTGTCCAGCTGTTAGCCAGACTTTAGGCTGACTCTATCACGGCGCTTATACTCTCAACAGCGAAGATGGCCACGGGAAATTGACCTCTCTCGGTTTGTGACCCGAAAAAAAACACAGTCCGAGAATCCCGCGTCTGGTGTGCAGCTGAGGGATATTGTCGTCGGATCCTACCCAGCTGACTTCAACACATACATGTCGATGTAAGTCATTCGCATTCTCATTGTCTAATGAGGATGTGAAGACGTACCCCTGATGTTCCTTCTCTGGAAGCCTGTATGTCCACTTATGGTTCGACAGGAAGATGGCGGTTTGCTGTTGTGGGCCACACCCGCTGCAAAGTCGTCCAAGTCTCAGCTGGTGTCCTTTAGCAACAGCCCTCGCTACCTCTTTAGCCATGGCCTCCATATGCCTCCTTGCAAACGTTATGTTCTCACCCATATTCCCACTGCTTAAGAGCCTTTGGATACCATCTGCGAGAGGAACTCTCCGGTAACCCCCGAGCTTTTTTGTAAGCCGAGCTAGTTGATCAACTTCCTCCTTTGAGAATCGCTCATGGTTGAAGATGGGATACGCGCGACGAGAGGGTTTCCACAGATACCTGGTGTTGATGATATCTCCAAGCTCCCATAGATATCCTTCAGTCGTAATGCCAGCTTCATGGAGGGAAATAGGGTGGAATCGGCAACCTTTGCGATAGGTGAGGTCTCGATCGGGAGGCGCTGCAAACGATGGCAGGCATAGTTTTTCCAAGTACTCAAACACATTCATTCCTGCCACTGTATATGGGCCTGACGGATTGTTGTTAAGAATCTCCCCATTAATGAGACACATGGCTAGTATTGATAGATTGCGACTGGCGTCCTTCTGAAGTAGCTTTTGTGCATCGAGATAGTAAGGGTACTGACAGCAGTTGGCTATTATGGGGAGAATATCCCAAGGTTCTCCTAGGTTTCTTTTGCTCAGATCCGAGGCGATTGCAGGAAACATGAATGCGTGTTTGGGAAGGATAACAGTGTACTTTCTGGTTTTGCTCAGGATACCCTGAATGACACAGGTCTCCGTTCCATTTTGGTGGCGGTCGGCTTTCTGGTATTCCTCGCAGAAGAGAGTGACCGCCTCCATGAAATCGACAGATTTGATGGATAGTTCTCCCTCAACCTGATCAGTAATGGAATCATCCATTAGAAATTTCAAAGCCTCTAACTCTGGTGATAGAGGTATGAGAAGCTTGATATTGATTCCCGCACGATAGTTCTCCTGGAACGTCCAGCCTCTTGTCCACCAGAGATCACTGGTCATCAATTCCAGCAAATGAAGTGCTCTCTGTGCTCTTTTGCGCATTCGGCCAGTCATGGATCGATTTCCAGCTTTGAATCGCTTCTTCATGATATCAGCCAGTAGTTCGAGCTCGCAGCGGGACTCGATTGGTCTTGATAGTAATGCCACAGGGTAAGAGCTTTTGCTGTAAACCAGATCCATGACTTGCAAAGCGCGGGCCTTTTGTTCACACCGCACGCAAGTACATGCCTTGTCCTCGCAGGTGTCTTGGTCAATGCAATGGCGGTCTATCCAGAGAAGCCCCACGTCGATAGTGTTCATGTATTGAACAATTCGATTGAAAATGGTTGCTCGAACTGGAGAGGGATGGAATTCCTCGCCTGAGCTTTCCTGGACTGCATAAGATCCAGCAGCGTCACTTTCGTATTGAGATGCAGCCCATGTATATGACAAAGCGATGTAGTCCTTTCGTTTCGTAGCATCGATCCTATGGCGCCACATGCGGACTATTGTCGCATTGGTGGCGCCTACAATTAATTTGCAGGCAGCAGCTCGTTGTCGCTTGGGTATATAAAGACAATCCAATCTCTGAAGAATGCTGATATCCTTTTGCTGGGTCGACTGGCACCGTTGAATATCTGAGAGAAGCTGTGGAATTGTTTTTGAATACTTGCGAGAAATCTCTCTCAATGACTCCAAGTTGCTGTCCATTTCGTGCTTCAAGAGATTAGGGCTCTGCTAGCTCCCTTTGGATGAGCAGAAATACGGTGAAATGATCGCGTTTTGCTTTGCCGACTGGGCTCATTGCTTTAATAGCCAGAAAATCGCATTCATTACAAATGATTTATCAGCCTCTTGCATGCATTTGCATCTTGGCGGCTTTTCCAGTCAAGAAGAAACCCCGCATAGATGCAAATGAAGCGACTCAATCAGTTGCAGTATGGAGTCGAGGGTGGGCCGCATAGTCCAATGGAAGATCATCAACTTTTGCTCTGCAGTTGGACGTGCATTTGTTAGGTACGCCTGCATGAGAGCCCTCTTCTTCTGGGGTCTCCGCACCGTCGCTCGTGCTGTCCGATTAATCCACGGATGTACCTTAAAGCTGCAAGACGCCAATCAATGATCTTTATCCAGGAAAAGACCGACGATGACACAAGTTTAGAGATACTCCCATTGTACTTGTCCCATGCTAGTTGTTTTCAACCTGGGCTCCTGCATAGTTCGTCAGAACTTGATCTTCGCAATATGTGTCCCCCAGAACACGGGAGTGAGTCTGTTGCTTGACAAGTCGGCCACGCCCAGAGCTTATGTCGCCGAGTATGCGTCTACTGGCTACAAAGCATTAGCACTGGCAAAAGCCCATTGTTGCATTTTGAAGGAAAGACATTTTTGTCGTAATGCCCTGGACAGACGCAACAAAAGCGCTCTCCATTGGCGCTTTCACTTTTCAATGGCCCGTGAGTCACTGCGATAGGCTTTAGCAATATTCAATCTGGTCTCAGCGATGATCGTTAACTATTTCGCGTCATAGGATCGTAACTTGGGTTGGTTTCTAGCCCTGATTGGGGATAGAGAAAGATGAGTTTTGACAGAACCCATTAAAGGAACAGAATAGACACCCTTTTCCCGTGGTGCTCAGCAGGCATCTGGCCACTGCGAATCCCCAAGTTCCCCAAGGCAATTGCGTTGATGAGGATGTCTTTATCATACGGCCGATCCTCAACTTTACATCAAGCCAGAACGTCAATGTGAAAAGTCGCAAAGTTTCTTCATCGGGCATTTCAAACACGAGCTACGCGATATGGGCCGACATCGTGACGGTAGAGATGCACGAGAGCCCTGGCAGCTCGATCTCCACCAGCCCTCACCATTCATTAAGGCTAGTAGCTGCCACTTCAAATTTCCACCCCGAATACCCTCCTCAAGTTCGTGTGGCGAGGCAATTGCTTGCCTACGGCTTCAATGTTATTATGGATGCGTCTACGATCGCTTTGCGCCTACCGATCTGAGCAGTAGTAGTGAGTCATCGCCGCTGTGCCACGCTGAATCCTTTGCTTGCTGGCAATCATATGAGATGGTGCAAAACGCCATGGTTAACGAGATTTGCGGTAGTATGCACCTTGGTCCGTGATATCGCGCCACGTGCTGCTGCCTGGAGGCGAATCCGAGCGATCGGTCCGGCCAAGGATGGGCCCGGGAAAGTGGGGCGCGGGGCCGGGGAAGTTTAGGCAGAGCGGCTAGAGCGGCGCGGGTGGGCCAATCACAGGGCAGTTCTGCCTGAATGCCATCTCGTGTCTGTGAGGCCATATCCAACATCGGATGTCGAAAGGGGCTGCAGCAGAAACATTCGACATGTATTTAAGAGCAGAAAGAGATCTCCTGAACGTGATTTTGAATTCATTCCACATCGCCTCAAGCCCCGTTATCATCACTTTTCCAACAGTTATTCTTTGCGCTGAACTTCAATCAGTGGACATGTACATTGAACTCGAAAACACCAACACATCAACTGTCGAAATGCGTTCTCATATGCCTCCACCCAAGCGTCAGCGCGTGTCTCACCAGACCGTCTCCAAGGTCACTGCTGCCACCATGAAAGCCCGCCTTACTATCGAGAACTTTCACGATGGTGAAACCGTCCACCAGGTAACCACGATTCAACCCTGACCCATCTTCCAGCACTAACACCATCTCTCACAAAGCGATGTATCATCATCAAAGGTATCTACAGCACTACTGTCCCATGGAACGACTTCGTTACAATCTCATCATCCGACGGCACCACCAAGACATTCCCGCCCCAAACTTGGCCACTCGACGCCTCCCGCTTCAAAGCTATCGCCTTCCTCTCCCCCGGCAAGAACATCCTCACAATCACCCGCTCCTCCACCGACGCCGAGGACCCCGCTCCCACAATCCTCACCCTCAACTACATCCCCCTCCTCCAGACGCCTGCCCTGCACCTCGCAATCATGGTCGCCAAAGACTCTCCCCTCCTCATCGACTGCCCGCCCTCCAAATACGGCCGCCTCTCAACGGCGCACTCCTCCCTCGACGCTGCCGTCGCCAAGATGCGCATGGCCGCATACATGTGGCAAGCCTTCACCGCCGAAGACATGCGCATGAAGGGCCTCGGCCGGCGCTCCTTCCGCCTTGAGGAGGAATTCGCCGTCGACACAACCAGCCAATCCTTCATGTCCATCGACGACTCGGCGCCGCGAATGCAGTCAACCGCAAAGGTACACATCATCCGCTCCAGCAAGACCGTCGCCGAGCTCCGCGACGCGGACGTCGCGCAGCAGAACGAGGCCGCGCGCAACAGGAACAAGCTGTTCGACTACTTCCTCGATGCGCTGGCGTCCCACGGCGCGCCGTTCGAGGAGTCATCGCGCCCCGTCGTCGCGGGCATGCTTCTCGACGCGCACTTCTCCACGGCGCAGAACATGATCCTGGGCCACGCCGCGCTGGGGTGCCATAACCCCGAGGGCGTGTCGCTCGGCATGATGGGCAGCCACCTGGCGTACTCGTTCCCGCGGTTCGTCGAGGAGGTGACGGAGTCCCTGCGGGATACGCGCGTGCCCGGGCGAACAGTGGGAAATGACAACGGCGAGTGCGCGACGTTCTGGGAGGCGTGCTGTGTTGGGCAGGGCGCGTTCCTGCACGAGGTCGGGCACGCGTTTGGGGCGCCGCATACCACGGGGATCATGGCGCGAGGGTATCCGCGGCACTGGGCGCGGAACTTTTTGACGACGACGGCGCGGGCGGCGCATACGCGCGAGCCGGAGGTTTATGTCGACGGCGAACGTACGATGAACGATGCGCGATGGGATCTGAGGGATGCGCTTTCGTTCCGGATGCTTCCGCACTTTTGGATGCCAGGGGATAAGAAGATCAAGGAGACGGGGGCTAGGACGAGTGCGCCTGTTGTGTCTGTGGTGAACCCCGAGATGGAAGATGTTGGCGTCGAGATTTACTGCGTGGCGGGGATTGCGTCGATCGAGTTCAACGGGGAGGCGGAGGAAGAGCCGAGTGTGGCGGAGCCGTACAAAAAGGTGTTCTTCGAGCGCAAGGAGCTGGAGAACCGGTTCGATCCAGAGGAGGAGTTGAAGCTTCACATTCTTGGGATGAATGGCAGGAGCAAGACGGTGAAGGATTTGTGGAGGGTGTTTGCCTCGTCGGAGTACGCCCGCATCCCCGGGTCGGACGTCGTGCTGCGCAAGAGGTCTGTGATGACCAAGGACTTGGAGGAGTCTGACGATGGCAAGGACAAATTCTGGAGCTGGGCAACGTTGCTCACGAAGGAAACCCCCAACGGCAAGATTCTGCGCGCGTCGAGCATTGACGTCCGGACGGGGTGTATCCTCGACGGCGCGTACGTCAAGTTCCCCGATGGCACCAAGGTGAACTGCGGGCCACGGATCAGCAGGTGGGCGGGTGGTGATCATCTGCACGAGTTCGGCGGGCACGCGGCCGAGGATGTGCATTGGCCCAAGGGTGAGGAGATTGTCAAGATTCAGGTTGCGAGGGAAGACAACATTCTGTGTGGGATGAGGATTCACTTTGAGAATGGCAAGGCCGGCGGCGCGTTGTCGGGGAATGAGGATGACCCGTATCAGACGCGGGAGGAGACTCTGACTTTGGGTAAGTGGGCTGATGCGATTGAGTTCAATGATGGCGCTGACAAGTGAACAGAGGTGCAGGGTGATGAGAGAATTGTCGGGTTCTACGGACGCAGCTGGTGGGGACATCACTTTGATGGACTTGTTGAGTTTGGCATCATTACTGCGCCGAAGGGCGTTGAGTTGCCGGACCAGGTCTACAAGATGAAGGAGCTGCAGAATACCGATGGCGGTCAAGACGTAAGTACTACCTGTTCTGGCCTTTGAAGAAAATGTGATACTGAGACGAACCAGGCTGAGGATCTTCGAGGAAATGATGATGATTCCCAAGAAGAAACTCAAACTGAGAATGAAGATATGTATTAAGAGTGGACGGAAGGACAGTTAGAATTACTTCGATCTAGAGAATTCGAGTTGAAATAATGCGATATCCAAACCAATCTCCACAATGCTAATGTTGAGAAGCCCTCTCGGATTCCCCCAAATCCATCAAGTCAACGTACCCACTTCCGAAACACCCCCCCATGCGAAACACCAAAAAATAATGCTATCGCAACAACACCACCAATTTCAATTAACTATCAACGAGGTAAAGTTGCAACCACTATGCAGCTTTCGGCCTCACTAGGGTAATCAGAGGCACTGGATTCATCTGTGTTAATTTCCACCTCGCCAGCCTCAATCTGGGCTTGCTGCACATCGCTGATAGTCGCAAACTTGGTATTAGGGTCGATTTTA
>NW_026517698.1:0-6848 GCF_026319265.1 Colletotrichum chrysophilum | reverse complement strand
TGATCACCTTAGCCTCTGAAGACTTGATCTACTACAGCCTACGACCTACGACCTACGACCACGACCCCAGTGTACTGTTTAAACGTCAATCCCCAACTTCTGTTAGCAGACCCTACTGTCGGATAGCTGACCGTAACATATCTTTAGTTGAAATGCGTGGATTCGACGTGTTACACTACCCAAACTCCTCAGCGAGAAAACTTCTAGAAAGTGTCCTGACTCCAATACAAGTGTGATACTCCGATTTAAAATCCCATGCTGCTATCATTAGGCATCTCCAGAAGGTTGTAGTCCAAAGCCAGCATATCAGCCAGATTCAAGCCATTTTCAGAAAGAAAATCAGGGAAATATTCTATCTGCGACAACCAGTCTCTTCCAGCGCCTTCTGTTGAGTTCATCTCCGCCTCTGGCATGTTCATGCGAGGACAGAAACCAGGTGGAAAAGCAAAGAGGTCATTCAGCCGCTCACTAACACTGCGTGTCGCCCACTTAGCGTGCTCTCCGGGGACACCAGGCCGACAATCGTGGCTAGATTGGCCTCCGCGACTATCCGTGTCCTTCTGCAGCTGTCTTATCTTCCGCAGCACTAGATCCGAGCCGCCATACCGGGATCGCATTTCGCCCAGCACGTCGCAAATAATCTTTAATTCCTCGTCTCGAGTCACTTCGTCTTCTCGCGACTGGCGGGGGAAACAAACCAAGGGAACTGCTGCTACCATGAGAAAGTAGCCATGAATAGCAATGAGGTGGGCTGTCTCCTCCCTGCAGTGAATCTCTTCATAAAGGCGGGATATACTCGACGCGGCAGTGAGTGAGGAAGCAGCGATCGACGGCCTCGTCCCTTTCCCATCAAGAAGCTGTAAGAGAATAATGGTGACGAAGTATATAATATGCAGATCGCTTGAAGGGCGGTAAAACGGCCTTCTGATGCCAGAGGCGTCGTAGAGGTGTAAATTTTCTGGCAGGGTTTGGAGCCAGTCACATAGTCGCTGGACGAGAGTCGCAGCCTCTTCTTGAGTGATATTTGTCCGCCCATTGCCAGCTTCTGCAATGATGCTCATAGTTTCCGTCAATCTCACAACCTCCAGGAAAGCATACGAATGCAAGTCCGTAGTGGGAAAGTCACTGATTTCTAAGGGCGGTATGTCGTATTCCTGAGGATGAAGGGTCAACGGACGCCCCCAGCAAGAGGCTGCTAGTCGATCTGAAGTCTTGACAAGTGGTCAGCGTGCAGTGATCTTTGTTAGCTGGTAGTAATACGAACCACAAGCTGCCAGAAAATCCGGCGCAAACAACCTGGATTGGTGTGCCGATCGTGTGTGGAACGGTGATGGAGGCCCATCTGCAGGGCCATCCGTAATGCAACACCTAGCCAGTGCCATGGACCATCCAGAGTCACCAAGTCCGTGGACATGACGCTGTAGCATGTCATAAGACAGAGTGACTTTAATAAGACCAAAGTATCGGCTTCGTGATTCAGGTGAATCAAGGTTTTGACCTTCTCATACTGCGAACGGCAAAGCTCCATGCTCTCAGGTCCACGCCGCATCAAGCAGCCGACCATACTGACGGCCTGTAGTAGGAGCGTAGACGGGGCTGGCCCCAGCACATCCTCTCTATCAACAACCGGATAGAGCGGGTAGACATGATCGAAGTAGGCGTCTGTCAGTGCTCTGAGCAAAGCAGGTCGAGGTAGTACGTTGGCTTGGGTCAGCCTGAGTATTGCCGACTTGGTGTCCAGGGTCCGCGAGTTACTGGGATCGAGTTCTGGCTCGCCATGTGCAGCGTCGTATGACATGACTGTCGACGGAGAGATAAACGCCATCGGCGGTTGGGCTGCGTCTGCCGTCGTGTCGCTGCGACTGCTGCATCTCGGTACATCTGGTAACGGCGGCCTACCGAGAGCTCCGCCCGAAGCGTCCTCCGTGGAAGAAGCAGCTACGGGCCCGGTGCGGTGCTGTCTGTCGGTCCTCGGCACACGAGGAGGTTGCGCAAGCCGTTGCCCTTTGCGCCGTTTACGAACGCCATCTCGGCGTCTGAGATACGCAGCATGTCAGCAAGAAGTTACGGCTCCAGGCAGAGGTAAGACTACCTACATGCAGTCGTGGTTGAGCCGACGGCAATTGGTGCAGACCTGTTCCGCCCTGTCCTGCAGGTCGCATTTGACCTAGAAGAGCGTCAACTGACGAAGAAGCATGGCTGTCTCCGGGAGTGTCAGACCTTTCGGGCATGGCAATCCACGCAGACCACATTCGCGCGGTCTCTCAGGGGCCGAGACTGAACCATTTTACGTGCCGAAGAAAGACTTGGAGAGGCTTTCACTGGGGCCCTGGAAACATCGTAACAAATAAAGCAAACTAAGACAGCTCCAGGCTGCGGGGAACCGAGGCTTAGCTGCTGGGGGAGCACTGGAAACCTCGCCTTGGGGGACAAGCCCTAGCACGCTACAAACATGGCGCAGGGTACTCTGACCCCTGGAAATGCTTGACGGGCACTCCCGCCCCCGTGGAAGAAGCGGTCGGCACTCGGCACTCGGCATTCGGCACTGGCGTCAACCCTGACATGACGGACTCGGCCGACTTGGTGAACTCCGGCGGTTCCGAGGAGACTTGACAATGCTGATCACTCAAGAATTCATCATTGTGTCCATTACTGGTCGTCGAATAGCCTGATACCCATGTGTTGCCTCCGGCTGTCGGTAAAGTGCATACCTGTGTTTCGGGGACGGGTGTAGGGACAAACACGGGCAGCAGTTCATAACTGATCGCACGGGAATTCTCTTCAACAGTCGCATGTTACTGGAGTGGTTTATATACTTGTATTCTTCGGTCAAAGGCGTGAAATGAGTCAACGCCAAAATCTGATCATCCATCCCCACCATGTCTGACAGAGTACGACAGCTTGCGAGCCACTTTTCAGACACTCCAAATGGCGCCAATGCGGCACCCTACCAGGTCTCAGAACAGCCACTGGGGACCACAAGACATGTCCGGATTGTCACCATCGGGGCCGATATGAGTGGGCTCAACATGATACGGACGCTGCGTCTCCACTTGACCGACTTTGAACATGTCGTCTATGAGAAGAACCCAGAGATAGGAGGCACCTGGTTCGAGAACCGATACCCGGGCTGCAAGTGTGACGTGCCGTCGCACAACTACCAGTTCTCCTGGCGTCCGAATCCAGAGTGGACCGGCTTCTTCTCGACAGCAACAGACTTCCAGGCTTATCTGTGTCGAGTCTGCGAAGAAGAGGGCATGAGAGAAGTGATAAAATTGAGACACCAGGTTAATCGAGCTGAATGGGATGAAAGCAGCTGTGTTTGGAAGCTGAAGATTCTCAATCTGGAAGACAACTCCGAATTCGATGACACTTGTCACTTCCTGTTGGACTCTTCGGGGATTCTCAAGTAAGCCAACTATAATTGAATATTCATACTACTGACAAGGATTACTGCAGTCATTGGAAGTGGCCTAAGATCCCGGGACTGCAGAAGTTCGAAGGTCATCTCATTCATAGTGCCGACTGGCCCTCAGGCTTTGACTACAACGGTCTCACAGTCGCCGTCATCGGCAACGGCTCTTCGGGAGTCCAGATCTTGCCGGAAATACAGCCAGGTAAATCATTCTGCTCAAGCATGCAGCCACACTTTGACTAACACCGGTCGCAGACGTGAAGAAACTGGTACACTTTGTAAGAGAACCCACCTGGGTTGTTCCCGGGCGTCTCCAGCTCCTAGCACAGGGCGCTGCTGGCGGGATCCTTGGCGAGGTTGGCATGAGAGAAAACGCAGACTTCACCGAGGCTCAAATCGAGCGTTTCAAGACAGACCCAATCTTTTATAAGAAGTTTGTCAAGGCAGTCGAAGAAGTCGTGAATGGAAATTTTCCCATTGTAAGTTAGGACATTTCGCATTCAACCCAAGGCGCATAGTTGACACGCAACAAGACCCTCAAAGACACCGATTTTGCAGCCAGCGTACAGGAGACGGCAACCGATTACATGAAGGAGGCGTTGGGTGGCGATGAGCGACTGTGCAATGCCATCATACCCAAGTTTCCTCTCGGATGTCGACGGCTTACGCCTGCGGTGGACTACCTGTGGGCTCTCCGAAAGCCCAACGTGAGGGTGGTCACGGATCCGATTACCAACATTGAGGCCAAAGGTCTGCGGACCGAGACGGGTGAGCTGATTGAAGTGGACGCAATGATTTGTGCCACGGGGTTTGATGTCTCTTTCCGCCCTCGATTCCCGATCATCGGAAGACGAGGCAATCTGCAGGACCTTTGGACTGAGAGAGTTCCCAAATCTTACATGTCTTGCGCAGTCCCTGACTTCCCTAATTACTTCAGTACGTCACCTAACTTATCTGGCCTTCCTTTCGATGCATTGGACTAACGGTATGTAGTGTTCCTTGGCCCCAACGCGCCTATCGGGCATGGCAGTGTCTTCACTATCACTGAACACATAGCTAAATATCTCGTACGTATCATCAAGAAGTGTCAGACGGAGGGTATCAGTGCCATAGCCCCGCACGATTCTGCTGTCGATGAGCTATTTGAGCATACTCAGACATTCATGCCTCGTACTGCTTGGTCTGGAAACTGCATTTCTTGGTTCAAAGGCGGGACTATAGACGGCCCTGTGACGGCTCTACATCCGGGCAGCCGCATTCACTTCTTCCACATGCTGGAGAAGTTCAGAGGTGAAGACTGGGAGTATACCCGGGCCAATAAGCAAAATCGGTTTCAGTTCTTAGGGAACGGGTTCTCAACCAAGGAGCTCGGCGACGAAGACGCTACATGGTACCTTGATGAACCAGACAATATTTGAAATTACTTCGGATTAACTAGTTACTTTTTTGCCTCTCAATCTCAAGTAATCTTGATGTCACTGCTTTGCCCGATATTGCCTCTTCTCGTCCAGAATAATGGACGTATTTACATCATGGCTGGGGAGAACAACGACCTTCTGTTGCTCAGAGAACTTCTTGATAAGCTGCAGGCTTTCGAACGCAGTTATCGGGTCCTGGTTAATACCATCGGGCTCTCCCCTTTTCAGCAGCTCCAGACTGTAAGTCGCGTCGCCCGTGATGAAGTACGTGTCAGGAGTACCTGGGCCTCCACTCCCATCTTTGACAATAACAGAGATGTGTCCTGGGACATGTCCCGGTGTCTCCACCGCTATGACCTGCCCATCCTTTGTGATGGAATCCGACTGTGTCCAAGGACCGACAGACTTTCCATCAAAGTTCAGCAGCCGCAGATTGAAATCCTTCGGCCAGTGGTTGGACGCACACCCTTGAACTGCCGCATACGTCGGGTGCTTTCCGAAGGCGTCCCAATGGCTCGCGCTGATGTACACCGGCACCTCCGGGGCGGCCTCCATGATTTCCTCCAGGCCGCCTGCGTGGTCGTGATGCAGGTGCGTCAGAACGACGGCTTGCAAGTCCGTCGGCTTCACGCCGAGCTTTGCAAGCTGGCTGACGATGCCGTCTTCTGGCGCCAGCTGGAGCTCGCTGAGCACGGTGGTGAGGTAGCTCAACATTGGAAAGTATCCCGCCTGCATACACTGGGGTGATGCCCCCGTGTCGATGAGGATAGGGCCGTCGGCATGTCTGATGAGGAACACGCCGATGGGGAGCCACGGCGTCCACTCGCCCGTGAAACAGCGCAGAAGGCGGAGAGTGGTGCTTTTGTTGGTGATGGGCTGCCCGCTCATCGGCTCTCGCATCCTAACTTTGCCCGTGGATATGAACTCGATCAAATTGCTACCCATCCTGGATTTTGATGGAGTTTTCCAGAGTCGCTTTTGGAGTAGCAGGCGCAGGGTGGATTTGAATACCGCACAGCGAGACGAGCTGTCATTCGTGAAAGGAGGCCAAGAAGAATATTTGCGGATTTAAATTTGACTGGGATGTGTCCGTCATAGAAAAAGAAGTTCTGAAGCTTTCGCATGTGGCATAATTGCAAGGTTGGTTGGTGAGAAGTTTGCGGATTTCATCGTGGCGCCTCGATTGCCGACTGCCGAATGCCGGTAGTCACCAACCACAGCGGCATGGCTATCCCACCGGCAAGCTGCGGGTGGGTTACGCTACCGGACCCGTCTTTGAGAGCTGAACAGCTCCAGACTTGATGTCGAATAATGCAGTGGGCCAAGCTCTTTGAGTGTGATAGACCGAACAAAGCTTTAATTCAACAAAGTTGTGCCTCAGCACACGAGGTTGCCGATGTGGTACATCGCCGGGTTTGCTCAATCTACAACACACTATTCACAACAAGTTTCCTACCCCCACGAAACTATGTATCTACAAATCAGCTTGCTTGAAACGAGTGAGAACTTCAGGTTCAGAAAAGAGACGATAGAGGATGATTTCTAACTGAGTTTGTTGGGAATGAAGTGGTATTCTCCGGATGAGATAAGTACCTACGCATCGAAAATACCATCAATGTCTACCTGAGTTTCTATCTGGAATACGATACGTAATATTTGAGGAACCTTGAAGCAGAATTCTTTGCTGGACCTCCGCAGACTTACATGCCAGTTATAATGTCAGCAGAATTTCGAGTGCGACCAAAGGTGGGTGATAATATAATTCACGCAACCCTTCCGGTTCAAAAGATCTTGAGTATCAAGGCAGAGAAAGGCAACTGGGTAACGTCTCATACATGTACATTGATTGGCAACCTGATCGAGTGCCAATGTGGGTGTCACGGGCTAGAGCCCGGATTGATATCTCCGGCTTCGCCGGAGCAGTTACCGAGATCCGGCTCCGTTGGACCCACTATTCTGCCGCAGTACGCCGCCTAACCCGGCCTGCTTCACCGCTGTTAGGTGCCTACCCTTGT
>NW_026517697.1:0-7154 GCF_026319265.1 Colletotrichum chrysophilum | reverse complement strand
GGGAGAGGAGGGGAGGGGGCTGTTTTTGGTGGGGAGGGGGTGTGAGGTTGTTGAGAGGGGAGGTGTGTTGGAGGAGTTGAGGGGGGCGCAGGGGGTGGTTTGGGAGAGGACGATGGAGGTTTTAGGGCCGTATTTATGAGGATGTAGGCGTTGGTTTTGGTTGAGTAGCTTATGTCTTGTTTTCTTTTTAGTTTGAAGTTATTTATAAGTGATTTTGAAGTTGCAATATATCTCTCTCATATTAATACAACGAGTTACACGTCGGCCTAGACAATGGAATCCTTCCACGTCTGGATCAGAGCATCATATGGGAACGCCAAGCATTGATGTTAAAGGTTCCCTAGATGCATACTTCAAAAGTTCACGTTGGATGGTGCTCATGATATGGCTGCAATGCATCCAGCTGTGTTCGGTGGTCACTGGTGGTCGGTCGTAGTGATTACATTTCTCCTGGTCCCAAATTGGCGTGGGGATGTCCCGGCGACCTATAGATTGGGAAACATGGCAATTTTAGCCATGGTTATGCAACCTCTCAGCTGCCTGGGGGGAGTGATCACCAGTCTTTACCTTGATGATCGAGAGTTTTCAATGGTTCTGCTTGCTCTTTTAAGCGTTATACCACTGGGCGCACTCGTGCTTAGTGTATTGGTGGCGTCTTTGCTCGCGAAAATGCTTTTTGGACTTATTACGGTCGTTTCTCTGGTATTAGTTGTGCTTTTGTTCATTGAGATTAGTTTTGTCCGCCTTTGGCGGTTGTCACTGGTAACGTTTTGTCGATGGGACATTTGCTGGGTTCTTCACATATTTTGCGACAATGCGTAGTGTTACGCGAGTAAGATCCATTGAAATCTTCATCTTACGCCTTGACCACGAGAGCCCGGTGGCTTTGTGGTGTTTGTGTGAAAGGTTGTTGCAGGTTGGGTGAATTCGACGTTGTTCTTTTATGGGAGCATTGTGTTACTGCATTGAAGTAGCATGCATGTCTGTAGTTGCTCAATTTTTACCAGAAACCTTGTACTGTGAGGTATACAGAGTCATCTCTCATCCTCCAGTGGTAGTAGCCACCGCATCTACTATGATTCAGACAAAATCGTTGATCGTGTAGTGACTAGAGGTCTCGCCAACTCGCATGTCTTGGAACATTGGGCCCCGGCGGTACTTGGAGGAATACGTCATGGCCAGTCATACACATCGGTATAACTGACAAGTAAAGTGATCTGGTTTAGGCTAAGATGCCATGCCGCCAATGAGAAGGATCATGATTTCGCTGGAAGCCATGGGTTGTTAAGCTGCACTCCCAACACTAAGTATCAAACCAGGAAGGATGGGGCCAGGTTCGTACTTGGTCCAATAGTGCTACCAAATAACTAGGTTGATTCCGTCTGATTGGTTGGGAGTGCGATATTCCTTATCAAGCCGTTGTGCCACAACCAGAGGTGTGCCATTAAGGAAGTTTGGGTGTGGTGCGAGCTGACTCACTGTGGTTTTGGCTACACGCGATGCACAGAAAACTGACAAGGCTTCGGCTGACAACCTTCAAGATGAAGATGACGTCGACCGGCTCTTCGCTTACATGCCGTGCTACCAGACTAGCACGGTGCGCGTAAGCTGCTTCCAATCGAAATCAACATAGCGTTCCTCTCAGCGCACGCAGCCTGATGTCGCGACCAGGGGCTTCGTTCTAGGTCGGTCTGCATACATGGAAATATGCACGCAAGAAGACAGTAATTCCTTTAAAAGCGGGCATGATGTCCCTGGATCGCCCACCCTGTGCGGGAGTAGACAGCCTTTCTGATCTGTTTTGAGTTGTAACTCTTGATGCTGGATATTCGTTTTTCTGACAGTGTCTACAATTTTCGATGATATCCATTCTATCAATCCGCCAGGAACCGAATGGTTCAATTTGCGCGAAAGATTGTTCTGCCACAGCGGGCGAATTGCATGCGAATGCTGACGTTGGTGGCGTTGGGGTAAGTAGCCTAGGCAGGAATGCGTGGATCATGCCATTACTAAACTCTTGACTCTCGAGTCATATAATTACTGACAGGTTTCTTGAATCATTAGGTGTTAGTAGGTTTTATGGCCACAGCATGGCTTGTGGTTCTCTCTCCTTGTCATCTTCCGTTACTCTCTTGCTTTCGACCCTGCCGCCGATCCACTCGCCAACCGAAGACGAGATCGAATACATAGCCGTAGGCACGCTTTGAGACCCAATGCTGTTGATGTCAAGGCTGTGGGCATCTTCAAGGGACTTCGTGGACGTCTTGGTCATTATTCGCACTGGGAAATGGCTTTGACGAAGGTAGTCAGATTTTCGTAATATGGTTCGGAAAACTCGCTAATCAAACAGACACAGATATTTCTCAAACTATGCGATATTCAACTCTTAACCGGATTTGGCCTTCTGTTTAGTAGCTTCGTCAGCTTGACGTGCTATATGTCGGCATATCACTGGCAAATCATCACGTATTTAGTATGGTTTTCAAACCTGACGCATGCTGCCTGCCTCACAGCCCTACGACAGTATTTGTACCAGCATCAAATGGAGCGAAACTTTCGTATGGTCTTGATGGTGATTCTACTGGCTGGGTTGATTACAGCCATAATACCGACCGGGTATTTCAATTGTGGGGACAACGGTGACTACATAATACGGGGTCAAGGGACGGCAAGCGTGCCAGCCTCTAATGCTCGGCGCTTTTTCAGCCAAAGGCGGATTCAATCCGCGTGGGAAAGCCGTCTCTGCAAAGAAGGCGAAAGCCCTTACACTGATGACGCTGACGACGGGTACCCCTGCAATGAATATCAGCACTCCTCGGGCGCTCCACTAGCCACCACAGCCTACGAGTCGTCCATTCTTTCAGTACTCCTCTTGACGCTTAGCTTTTCCAGTCGCTCAGTCAAAATGTTCCGCGTACTTTCAGAGATAGCCAAGGATACTATTCGACAGAAAATTGGGCACTGGGCAGTGTCTTGTCTCACTGCCACGGTTACAGGCTACCGGCGTTTCGGAACCACGGCGTTGCGACGGAAGCTTTTGGCTATATTTCGGCCTTTAGACCTGATGATTGCGCTATACCTAGTCGTCAAACTGTATCTGGACATGTTCTTATCAGAGTTAGCAGATGTAAGTACCGCCTGATCATACCGTTCCAGGTTGTTGAAAAACTTCCGGATAAGATCAAATGACTTCTCCACGGAACAGGGCGTACTAAAAGTCAGAGTGTGCAGGTTTTCTGGCTATTGATATCTTCACTATGGGGCACTGTTCGTCTTTTCTTAGCACGAGAATCCGCTGATGTCTATGGAGAAGAAAATGAATGGGGCTTCGGACAGGTCTTGTCCGTATTTCTTCTCTTAGGCCCAATCATGACGGTTTCCATAACCGTTTTCGCCACTATTAGAAGTCAAAAGAGATTTAGAAAACAAGAGGAGGATGGCGAATCTATCAGACAAGCGGCGTCGTTGCTTACTGCCTATCGAAATGGTAAACCGAAGCTTTGATTTTCACAAGACAAAGCACTAATTCCGAAACAGAGATCATGGCTGCACAGCGGGAAGACAGCGACGTATTACATCGAGTGTCAAGCCTTCTCCGAGACATCGAGTCAGAGTCGGGTATCAAAAGAACAACTGATAGAAGACTCTCTTCACAAACCGAGCTGGAAGATATTCCTCTGGACGAGTTCCAGCAATTCCCAGATGACGCAAGAAGTACCGAAGTCAATGGTGTGTCAGAGACGATATTCTCATCTAGGATGCACTCAGATAATGAGGAGGGCATTGTTAAGTTGCCAAATCAAGACACAGTGACTGGAATGGGATATGTGGACATGCGAGCATCACTTTCTTTCCGCTTCTCGCAGTCTCAGTGGATGACTATCGTAATGTGGTTTTTCTCTCTTCAATTTCTCGCATTGGTGATCATTGTATTCTTGTTCTTGGCAATCGACTTCGAAAAACCTTCTTCCTTGCTGAAAGGTTCTATCTTCTCGATTTTTATTGTACAGCCCTTAAATTGTTTTATTGCGGTGGCGCTCGGACTATACATGGGCGATGGTCGAGCGTCGAAGTTCCAAATGCCACTGCTTTGTATTCTGCTCTTCATATTTCTGCTTGGCTGGAGTGTCGTCACTGTCCTTCCCTTTATGTCGAGCCTTTTTATGTGGTACTATGCATTCGGCCCCTTGATTATTACAATCATTCAGTTTCTGTATCTAGGCTTTCGATAGTTGGAAATATAAAGCAGGTGTGGGCTTTGTCTGGTATATTTAGGGGAGTTTCCACGTAAATAGTGTACGAGGCAAGAAATTAACCCACAAGAAGTGCTTTGGTATTTGGCACCGTCGTGAAGCCATTTCCCTTCCCTCAATGCCACCTAGATCTACCTCATAGGAACTGGGTTTATTAGTCTCAACCGCGACGATGATCTGAAAGTGATTGCACGATTTATCAATGCTAGGTATGCTGCCCTACCCCATCGAGTGCGAGTAGACCCCTGTACACGGCCCTCCAGTCTTTCTCCAATCTCATCGACCACAAAATTAGTCATTCGCTAGAGAAAAGTGTCATCTCTCTACGTGTGAGTTGATTAGAGATTGCCCCGTACGCCTTTGTACCGTACTCCACTCGCACTCGATGGGATATTACAACCTAATAGAAAGTTGAAGTACCGGGCAAACAGCAACCTCAAGCTAGCGCACCACAGACTCCAACCAATGTACCAAAAAAGGCAAGCAATGACCTATTCCAATCAGTCCGACCCCAGTCCGCTACGAGCTCCTTCAAGTCCGTCTTCTCGCCTTCAGTAGCTCTAAGCTGCCAGTTGATCGCCTCGTTAAATGGGTACGACACGAAGATGGTGTATGGCACTATTGCCCCGACGATGCAGGTCGCAGCAGCAAACAGCGGGAATCGAAGGCTTCCGGTCTTCATGGGTTCAGTGTAGGCCAAGTAGGCAAAGCTGGCGGCAGTGCCAGTGACGACAACCTTCCCGACGTATCGGCCGACGTCCCAGGCGCGCTTCCACTGCTGAGCGACCAGAGGTGACGGCGCCGTCTTAACCGCGGGCATGAAGACAAAAGCGCCACTGAAATAGTAACCTGTGACGTTGGCACGTTAGACGATGCTGGGAGGGCGAATTAGCTTGAGAACTGACCACACATGAACCCTGCCAGGGTGAGGGTGAGGGCTTCGGGAGAAACAGGCATGATGATGATTGATTAAGAAGTAGTTGATGTGTGATTGTGTTGTTTTCACCGCCGGTGAGAAAGAGTACTTCAAACGACGGTTTGCTTCCAGATAAATATTTCCACCGCCGTTGAGATCCGAATCATCGGCTTCTCGGGCGGAGCCGGGCATTGCCGTTTTAGGAAGTTTCCGTGCGGCCTGAACATTATCCCCATGTTTCGGAGCAAAGTCAAGGAGTCCTACTATCCCAGTCTAGCTTAGTTTCCACATCTCTTTCAGAATCATCCTGCTCAACTTTGTCCTTTTATTCCCCGTTGGATGCTCGATTTTCCAGGTCATCTGAGATCTCGTGGACCCACCTACATAAGTTGGCCGTGGGACCGATGGTGAACCCAGTGTAAGTATTACACCGAAATGACGACAGTAGTGCTCCATGTGCCTTAGGATCATCACAACAATGAAGTTTGAGATTTATATTTAGCATAGCGCCCTAAGCATTGGGTTGACTCTCATGCTCAATCCCGGGCACGTCCCAGTCAACCATCAATGCCAGAGAATCAGCTAAAGACATTCCCTCCTGATTCCACTCAATAGGATGACTGAGAAGTTCCTCTTCTGTCATCGGTCCATCCACAACTAGCGAGTCCGGTTGGACAGTGCCCAAACTCCCAATCGATGGCACCTGAGATTTGGTTTGCTGGCTGGGACCGGGTTGTCCTGAGAACATGTTGGAAGCCAAGTCCAAGAGCGATGACAACTGAGAAATCAACTCGGTGAAAGACTCATTGTCCCACCTCACGTTCACCAATCCTTGTATTACCTCTGACAAGAGGAGATATGTATCAACGTCACTCTGTGCTATCATATATCCGTACAGGATGAAATAGGGGTTCATTGGATAGAACAGCAATTTCCTTGTCATTGTTAGCAGCTGGCACAAATAAAATGTGAGGGTGCATTGAAGGGTAATCACCATGAGATGGACAGTTTGATGGCGTAGCCGTCTGGTCCCGTTGATAGATATGATAACGCGAAGAGGAGATATCTCAGGGAGTCCCGAGCATGAGCCAGTAATTCGTTCTGCCTGTGTGAATTACTCGAAGCCGGCAAGTCGAGTTGCACAACGGAAGTCATAATTGCAGACGCAGCGTACGACGTTGCTGCAGCCTCGCCAGGCCAAAACGGATCAGTTTCGCAAACGCAACGAAACTACAAATTGAAATTAGCGAGATACCTTATCATTGGCACGACTTGAAATCTTGACCTTTTCCAGATCACCCCTGATTTCATGCACCGTGCGCTCCAAGTTCTCAACTTGCTCCGAGTAGACATTGATATTCTTTGGGTGCCGGAGAGCACGAACAACCGCATCCTGAACTTCAGCCATGTCAGAGAACAAGTTGTAGAGGCCTTGAACGGGACCTATGGAGTCCTGCGGAACAGTTGTTTTCGGAATACGCCCCGGACCAAGTGACGGTGCTCGATCCATGGTCTGGGACAAGGTCTTGTCAAGAATATAGCACAGCTCGACGGCATGCTGTGTGTCTGATTGACCTGCAGGAATTGCCTCTGAAACCCTCACGGAGGAATCACTGCGTGGGAGAGATTCATACACTCGACAGGCTGCCGCCTTAAAAGTCCATGCTCTCTCGAAGCACCGAACGTTGAAAGCGAACATCGCCTAAAGCCGGAACGACTGATCAACGTGTGTTTTCTCAATGATGGTACATATAAACTTACCCCCGATAAGAGGGCCTGGAAGAGCGCAGTGGTTGGCAAGTCGGCCACACTCATACGCTGGAGACCATAGATGATGTTCTGTTCGTAAGTCAACGTACCCACTTCCGAAACACCCCCCCATGCGAAACACCAAAAAATAATGCTATCGCAACAACACCACCAATTTCAATTAACTATCAACGAGGTAAAGTTGCAACCACTATGCAGCTTTCGGCCTCACTAGG